>NW_026647647.1:0-83081 GCF_950295315.1 Erinaceus europaeus | reverse complement strand
TTTATTTATTCCCTTTTGTTGCCCTTGTTTTTATTGTTGTAGTTATTATTGTTGTCCTCATTGTTGGATAGGACAGAGAGAAATAGAGAGAAGAGGGAAGACAGAGAGGGGGAGAGACAGACAGACACCTGCAGACCTGCTTCACCACCTTTGAAGCGACTCCCCTGCAGGTGGGAAGCCGGGACCTTGAACCAAGATCCTTATACCTGTCCTTGTGCTTTGCGCCACCTGCGCTTAACCCAATGCACTACCACCGGACTCCCTCAGTTTTTCCATTTTATTGGACAGGACAGAGAGAAATTGAGAGAAGAGGGGGAGATAGAGAGGGAGCGAGAAAGACAGACACCTACAGACCTGCTCCAGTGCTCATGAAGCTTCCCCCCTGCAGGTGGGAAGCTGGGGGCTCAAACCTGTGTCCTTGTGAGGGTCCTTGTGCTCGAACCTGGATCCTTGTGTGGGTCCTTGCACTTTGTACTCTGTGCTCTTAACTGGGTATTACCCCCCCAAATCTATAATCTATAGAGTTTAAAATTTTAATTTTCACTATTGAACTAAGGTAACACTGAAATTTAGATAGAGACGAAAGAATTTTGCTGTCACTAGCATAAGCACTAAGGGATATATTTATTTCTCTGCTCTCAGTATGTGATACGCATGCAGTGATTTTTCAGGGGGCCATATTTGGAGTCCAGCTTTATAGTAGGTAGTGTCACTGAAAGTGATGAATACCAAACCACCTTGACAGAGATGTGACTTGCAAACGTTAAGGCAGAGTGTCAAATGATTTGTGAATGTGTTTGCTTTAAACATCTTGGTCTGAATAGGCTTTGAAGCACAGCTCATGACTATCAGCCTGAATATGCTTTTTTTTTTGCCTCCAGGGTTATTGCTGGGGCTTGGTGCTTGCACTATGAATCCACTGCTCCTGGAGGCCATTTTTTCCCATTTTGTTGCCCTTGTTGTGCTTGTTGTAGATGTTATTGTTGTCATAGCTATTGTTGTTGTTGGATAGGACAGAGAGAGATGGAGAGAGGAGGGGAAGATAGAGAGGAGGAGAGAAAGACAGACACCTGCAGACCTGCTTCACCACTTGTGAAGCGATTCCCCTGCATGTGGGGAGTGGGGGGGGGGGGGAGGGGGGGCTCAAACCGGGATCCTTACTCCAGTCCTTTCACTTTGTGCCATGTGAGCTTAAGCCACTGCACTACCGCCCAGCTCCCTGAATATGCTCTTTTCAAGTTAAAATATGGGATTCTTTTGTTGCTGAACACCTGTGGAACTTTAATTTAAATTAAAGTCAGGGGAAAAGGTCAGGGGGCTGGGCTGTGGTGCACCCAGCTAAGCACACATAATACTCAGCACAAAGATCCAGGTTTGAGCCCCTGGCTCCCCACCTGTAGACAGCATGATTCACAAACAGTGAAGCAAATCCAGTTTTCTCTCTGTCTCTCTTCTTCTCTAGCTCCCGTCCTCTCTTGATTTCTCTCAGTCTTGTCCAATAAAAAGGGGAAGAAAAGGGAGTCGGGTGGTAGTACAGTGGGTTAAGCGCAGGTGGCACAAAGCCCAAGGGCCGACTTAAGGAGCCCGGCTTGAGCCCCAGATCCCCACCTGCAGGTGGGTCACTTCACAGGCAGTGAAGTAGGTCTGCAGGTGTCTATATTTCTCTCCCCTTCTTTGTCTTCCCCTCCTCTCTCCATTTCTATCCAACAATGTCGACAACAATAAAAACAAGGGCAACAAAAGGGAATGAATCAATACGTATTTTAAAAGAAGGGGGGGTATAGCTGCCAGGATTCATGGTGCTGGCACCGAGCCCCATCGATAACCCTGGAGTCAAAGGAAAAAAAAATAGTATAAGATGAAAAATGATGATACAAGAAGAACAACTCTCATAGCCATAATGGCCTCTTTTGACCCAGTTTATCTTAGGCATCTGAGCACTCCAGGTGCATTTGAGTAGAGATGTGCTTCAGGAGGTCTAGCTGACAAGAATATCCTCCCTGGATTTTGAGTAAACTGAGAACTAAATCAAACTGAGAGAAAACTATCACAGAACTGGAGCCTACCTTACAGAGTTCTTGTCTGTCACAGGTTCTTCACCTGCAGGTGTGAAGACATGTCTGGTTATGCCTAGGAGATGCCTAAGAGATGCCTCTTGTGGAGTTGGGAAACGAAGACAGCCAATGCTATCAGAAACCTCTCATGCCTGACTGAGCACTCAAGTTAAGACGTGCAAAGCTTAGGTTTAAGTTCCCAGCCCCCACAAGCAAGGTGTAAGATTCTCGAATGGTGAAGCAGGGTTGCAAATACCTCTCTGTCTCTTTCCTTTTCTTTCTCCCCTTTTCTCTCTCTTTTTTTCCCTTTTATTTTATTTACTTATTTATTTATAAAAAGGAAACATTGACAAAACCATAGGATAAGAGGGGTTCAACTCCACACAGTTCCCACCACCAGAACTCCATATCCCATCCCCTCCCCTGATAGCTTTCCTTTTCTCTGTCTCTCTGGGAGTATGGACCCAGGGTCATTGTGGGATGCAGAAGGTGGAAGGTCTGGCTTCTGTAATTGCTTCCCCGCTGAACATGGGTGTTGACAGGTCGCTCCATACTCCCAGTCTGCCTCTCTCTTTTCCTATTAGGGTGGGTCTCTGGGGAAGTGGAGCTCCAGGACATATTGGTGGGGTTGTCTGTCCAGGGAAGTCTGGTCAGCATCATGCTAGCATCTGGAACCTGGTGGCTGAAAAGAGAGTTAACGTACAAAGCCAAACAAATTGTTGACCAACCATGGACCTAAAGGCTGGAATAGTGCAGAGGAAGAGTTGGAGAGTACTCCAGTTTGTAGATAGCTAGTAGGCATATTTTAGTTATATTCCAAAAGGTCTGTGGCTATACTAGTCTTTTTTTCCTGAACCTGAAATCTGATATATAGTTGGATCCAAGTTATTGTCTGGGGAGATGATGTCATGGTTGGAAAGGACCCTTTTCTCCCTTGACTTCACTCTCTGCCTATAAAAGGCAGCAGAATTAGAGATAAGAGACTTGGAGGATTTTGGTCTTACTTCTTCATACCATAAGTGAGGTGTGGCATATGATTTGAGAAAGAGGTGTCTATATTATATCTTTGTTCTTGCCCAACTCAACCCTCAAATGTGAGAATTTTAGTTAAGTTTTCTTTTTGTGTGTATATCACAGAAAGTGAGGACTTCCAAACCACCTTGGCAGAAATGTGACTTGCAAACATCAGGGCAGAGTGTCAAATGATTTGTGAATATGTGTTGACATTCTTTGTGTTGGTTTGGCTTACCCTTATGCTGCTGGGTTTCTCAAAGACTGACTGCAGCCATGCCTTGGGACTCTAGGCCTCACCCTTACCCCATGCTAGAAAATGCCCGTCGAGGCAAGTACGCCCCCCAGAGGCAGGAGATGTTTTTTAAGCTGATAAAGTTTTGTCCACAGAGGCAAAAAATGGCCCCCTCAGGCCTTCCTTTGGCAGCACACTGGTTCTTGTTGCCCACTTACATGTTTCTCCATGTTTGTGCCAGTTTCTTTTTTTTTTGAAAATGCCTGTACGATATAGGTTTCTGTTCACCCCACACCCCTAAATCTGTGGTCATTTAGTTAAAAAGAAAAGGGGGAATATGTTGGTATTCTTCGTGTTGGTTTGGTCCCCTTCCCCTTACCTCTGAGAGAAATGGTTTGGCCTTTGCTAGTTTCGCGTTCCTCTTTCTCCCCGCCCCGTATGCAAAGGAGGTCCAGGGTCCCAGCAGCAGCCATGGAGGAAGAATGATGGGGAAGCACATGGTGTGGTGATTTGCCCATTAGTGAATAAAGATTAAACTGCAGCTTCTCAGCCCAGCCGTGTATCCCCGAGTCTCTATCTCTGTTCACCACCGCGAAGCTAGCCCGGCCTGCTGGCGCCTCTGAACATTAACAACAAATATGACTGCTTTAAACATCTTGGGCAGAATAGGCTTCATTTTGTCTTTACTTTGTTTTATTAGTGGTTTAATAGTGATCAACAAGATTGTGGGATGAGAGGGGTACAATTCCGCACAGTTCTCACCACCAGAGTTCTGTGTTCCATCACCTCCATTGGAAGCTTCCCTATTTTTTATCCCTCTGGGAGGATGGACCAAAATTCTTTATGGGGTAGAGAAAGTGGGAATTCTGGCTTCTGTAATTTCTTCTCCACAGGACACGGGTGTTGGCAGGTGGATCCACACCCCCAGCCTGTTTCTATCTTTCTCTAGTGGGGCAGGGCTCTGGGGAGGGAAGGTTCCAGGACACATTGGTGAAGTTGTCTGCCCAGGGAAGTCAGGATGGCATCAGGGTAGCATCTGTGCTTTGGTGGCTGAATATGTGTGTTGCCTTTGTCATCATTGTTGTTGAAAGCATATGAAAGTCGATTATCAGTATTAGCTGGACAAACATTTCAATTTACAAATTATTGAAAGTATTTTGTCCCATAAGACAATGATATATGAAAACACCTCTAAAAATCTTAGGACCATGAGTACAAGAATCAACAGATTTAGAGAAGACCTAGGTGCTCTCCCTCTCCAAATGTTTGTATTCCTTCAGCAAATGATTTCTCACCCTCAGTTCTCACTGCACATCAGACACTGCTGTAGGGATTCAGCATATATGGGTGTCTTAAGGAATCATACACAAGAATAGGGGAGGGGCCAGGTGGTGGCGAACCTGGTTAAGTGCACACTTTACAGTGTGCAAGGGCCCAGGTTCAAGCCTCCATTCCCCTCCCATAGGAGGAAAGGGCCGCTAACGGTGAAGCGGGGCTGCAGGTGTCTCCCTATCTCTCCTTCTCCTCTCAAGTTCTCTCTGTCTCTATCCAATAATAGGAAAAGATAAGAAAAGAAAAAGATAAAAGGAAAGGAAAGAAAAGAAAAGTGAAGAGAAGAAAAGGAAAGGAAAGGAAAGAAAAGATAAGATAAGAATAGGGGAGATACTCACTTGGAAAGTCTGTCCGTTTCATCACGTGTACAGCTCAAGTTGGAAACCAGCTTACATCTTACTGAAGGAAGCTGGATGGGGAAATTTTGTCATTGCCATTCTGTCTGAAAAAATTTTGCTTGAATTGGGGAAGCCCAGACCTCCACTATGGACCAAAGCAGAAATTTCAGGCATCAAGTCCAATGCTCTAGCAGCTGAGCTATTTCCCTAACCTGCTATCATAACTTAAGTGACTGACGACATATAAAAATGTTCTGAGCAAAGCTTGGACCTGAAAAAGTTCATAATAAGTATCATTGCTTTTGGCTAATTATTGATACCATTGCCATTAAGAGCAGGTGTTCAATGGTCTGAGTTTAAGAAGACAACTACAGGGAGTCGGGTGGTAGTGCAGCGGGTCAAGCAAAGGTGGCATGAAACACAAGGACCGGTGTAAGTATCCTGGTTCGAGCCCCCGGCTCCCCACCTGCAGGGGAGTCGCTTCACAGGTGGTGAAGCAGGTCTGCAGGTGTCTATCTTTCTCTCCCCTTCCCTGTCTTCCCCTCCTCTCTCCATTTCTCTCTGTCCTATCCAACAATGGCAACATCATCAACAACAATAATAATAACTACAACAATAAAAGGGCAACAAAAGGGAATAAATAAATAAATATTAATAAAAAGGGCAGCTGCAGAAATAAAGGACTTGAATAATCTATAAACTTGAACAAGTCAAAATGAATAGTTGAAAATAAGCTTAACAGGGAGTCAGGCAGTAGCACAGAGAGTTAAGCACAGGTGGTGCAAAGCACAAGGACCGGCATAAGGATCCCGGTTCAAGCCCCTGGCTCCCCACCTGTAGGGGAGTCACTTCACAGGCGCTGAAGCAGGTCTGCAGGTGTCTGTCTTTCTCTCCCCCTCTGTCTTCCCTCCTCTCTCCATTTATCTCTGTCCTATCCAACAATGACAACAACAATAATAACTATAATAACAACAATAATAATAACTACCACAATAAAAACAACAAGGGCAACAAAAGGGAAAATAAATAAATAAAATTAAAAAAAGAATTCCAAAAATAAAATAAAATAAGGGAGCCGGGTGGAAGCACAAGCAACGTGTTAAGCACACATGGCATGAAGCTCAAAGACCTGCATAAGGATCCCAGTTGGAGCCCTTACTCCCCACCTGCAGGGGAGTTACTTCACAAGTGGCGAAGCAGGTCTACAAGTGTTTATCTTTCTCTCCTCCTCTCTGTCTTCACCTCCTCTCTCGATTTCTCTCTGTCCTATCCAACTACAATGACATCAATAACACCAATAATAATAACCACAACAATGTTAAACAAGGGCAACAAAAAGGAAAAAAAATAGCCTCTAGGAGCAGTGGATTCATGGTGCAGGCACCGAGCCCCAGCAATAACCTTGGAGACAAAAAAAATTGTATATATCCAATAAATATATTTTGAGTCCTTGGACATATAATCTAGTATTCATGAAGGGAGTAAAGAACAGAATTGTTAATTATCAGGTTTTTCTTTTTCTTTTTTTTTCCATTTTATTAGTGATTTAATATTGGCTCACAAAATACAAGATAACGGGTACAAGGCCACACCATTCCCACCTCAGAGTTCTGTGTCCCCAACCCTCCATGGGAAGTTACAACAGTTCTCCAAAGGTTGCAGATATGACTTAGCTATCATTTCTACAGCTACCTGCCTATATTTATATAGATTTGTCCATCATCACCAATGTGTCCTGGAACACCCTCCTCACAGCCCTGCCCCACTAAGGAAAGATAGAGACAGGCTGGGGGTGTGGGTTCACCTGCCAACACCCATGTCCAATGGAGAAGCAATTACAGAAGCCAGAACTCCCACCTTCTGCTCCCCATAAAGAATTTGGGTCCATCCTCCCAGAGGGATAAAGAATAGGGAAGCTTCCAATAGAGGGGATGGGACACGGAACTCTGGTGGTGGGAACTGTATGAATTTTACCCTTCTTATCCCACAATCTTGTTGATCATTATTAAATCACTAATCAAAAAAAGGAAGAAAGAGAAAAAAAAGTGAGGGGGGTGCAAACAGGGTTGATTTTAAGCAGCATTGTCCTACTGTCTCTGCTGCACATCTTTAAAGGTTTAGACTCGAATGGTCTTCCCATTCTTGTCAAGAGAGCTGGGAGAAAAAGAACTCCTTTGTGACTTGACTTCACTGAAATGTGCAGGTTCACACCTGATGATCGAACCATCTATTCTTGGGCCTCATTCTTCCAAGGCCTGCTGGGTGAATGTCTTGCTACTCAGCAGTCAGACTATGGAGCACAGAAACGGCAATATCATACATTTGGTGCTAATTAGTGGTGCTCGTTTCCTGACTAAGTACTAGGATATACCACCCTGTTTCCATAGCAACTCCCATTTCTGCTCAATTAACTGCCTAACGTGAATATATGAATAAGTTCTCTGTGCTTAAGGGGGGGAAAAATACACCCTGAACAATGGGATGATGTAAGAGCTTATAGTTATAGATAAAAACATATCTGTTTACCTGATTTTCTGCCTTGGGAGATTTTTTTTTTTTTTTTTTTTTTTAGACATGAGTTTCAGGTTCTGGTGAAAAAGCAGAGAAAAAGCACAAGGAGTGAGAGGATTGTAATTTGTAATGAATTTGGAATTGGCCCACTGAACTAGATTCTCCCAATCCCCAGCTACACCCTGGCTGTAAATTATGCAAATGTACAAGCTGCCTTAACTCTTTCAAGACAGCAGGGCACCATTTGGCAAGTAGAGACTCCAGGGAGCTCATCTATCAAAGAAGGAACATAAAACGGAGAGATAAACAAAGGCCATTTCGTAATGATTAAATCTTGTACGTGAGCGTGTGTGTTGAAGCATTGGGGAAACAGGATGGGCATTACATTACTATTTCCAAAGAGAAGAGCCTGGAAAGAATTTAGATTCTGAATTCTACAGAACAATATGTTGGGAATAGCATTTTATTTGTTTGTTTGTTTTTGTCACCAGGGTTATCACTGGGGCTTGGTTCTGACACTCAGCATCTCCCATTCTTGGTGACTGTTTATTCCTTTTTTTTTGTTTATATTTCTTTTAAAGTTTTATATATATATATATTTTTTTTTTAGTTTTGAGAGAGATGCAGAGAAGACACAGAGAGAAATACCAGAGCACTGAACAGCTCTGGCTTATGGTGGTGCTAGGGATTGAACCTGGGACTTCGAAGCCTCAGGCATGAGAGTCTCTTTGCGTAACCATTATGCTATCTACCCCTGCCCTTTTCTTTATATTTCATCTGATAGGCTGCACATACTTTATTATCCCCATTTTATAGAAGAAGAAATGAAATATATAAATGCTCATGCTCTCAGAACTAGCTGGTTAGGCAGTTGGGTTTAAATCCAGGCTCATTCTAAAACCTATACTCACTGCTCTCTGTTACAAATATCATCTGCATGACTAATTCAGGCACTCTTAACTTTATTGAATATATTTCACAATGTTCTATTTTCTACCAGAAAACTGATGAGTTCTGGCTGTAATTTCAAAAGAATATATATATCTATCTATAAATCATGCTGTGATACCGTAGAGTTATGCTTTTAAAGATTTTTTTTAATTTTCTTTCTTGACTACATTCTTCAGAATGTGTTAGATTTATGCCTCTTTTAATCCACATGTCAAAGGTTTTGAATACACACTCTTTGATGAATTGTAAAGCAATCTTGGTGACGTTTTCTGATGCCATTTGTCTTTTTTTTTTTTTAATTTGTGCACCAGAGCATAGAACACAGTGTTTCTTGTCTGTAGGGATTGCTTTTGCAACTGATAAGTAATTAAAAACAGCGTAGATCTGTTATATGAGAAAGATGGATGTCTTGACTCAATTAACTGCATCAATCAAGAATATATATGGATAGCTATGATTCCCAGTGAATTTTATGAATTGTCAAACCTTACTTTTTATACTATTTTATTCCAAGAATTGAGGTGGAGGGCATGTTTCCTGTGCTTTGTGAGGAAGCAAATGCTTGAAATTCCTCTTCAGGCATCTCTTCGGCTCAAGAAGGGAGGTGTCTTGGTCTCCTGCATCATCATCATTCTTCATGATGGGGAACCCAGGCCCTGTACTATTGTCAGCCATGTACTCCTGCCGCCTCTCACCTCTTCTCTCCTTCACATTTCCTCTTTGCTATCACTTGGAGTGAGAGACTCACTCAAAAGAAGAATCATGGTTCCATGTCTTTAATGAGTGTGCACAGACGTTTGCAAGAACCTGAGTGGCACCGTGCGTGAGCTGCGTATTTCACGAACTAAGCCCCCTTTGCATTGTTCTGAGAACGGTGATGGAAGAACAGAGAAACTGAAGATTCACACTGGGGCTGAAGAACATTCTGGTATAGACGCACAGGATTGATAGACTTTTCTGTTTTACATTCTACTGGGGCCTAGTGGTTTACAAGTGCAATTGGTGACACCTTGGTGCCCTTTCTCCTCTCCCTGTGAAAGACTCTCACCCTTGGTCTAGACCTTTTTTTTTTTTTTTAATTTTTAAAAAGACTTTATTTATTTTATTTAAAAATTTTTTAATATTTATTTATTCCCTTTTTTGCTGCCTTGTTGTTTTATTGTTGTAGTTATTATTGTTGTTGTCCTTGTTGGATAGGACAGAGAGAAATGGGGGGGGAGATAGACACCTGCAGACCTGCTTCACTGCCTGTGAAGCGACTCCCCTGCAGGTGGGGAGCCAGGGCCTCAAACCGGGATCCTTAAGCTGGCCCTTGTGCTTCGTGCCACGTTAGCTTAACCCGCTAGGCTACCGCCCGACTCCCTTTATTTATTTATTTATTTATTTATTTATTTATTTATTAAAGAGATACAGAGAGGAAGATACTGAGTAAGAGGGACCAGAGTGCTGTTCAGCGCTGCTTTACAATGGTGCTGGGGATTGAACCTAAGACCTTAAAGTTTCAGGCATTAAAGTCTTTTGTATAGCCTGTATGCTGTCTCCTTATCTCAACAAGTGTATTTTTTTAATTTTAATTTTTCTTTTTTGCCTTTGGACATGATTCATAAAGCTCTTAAGACAATCTGGTTTCTTGGGTTGAGTACACGTGGCGCTAAGCACAAGGACTGTCTTAAGGACCCCGGTTTGAGCTCCCTGTTCCCCACCTGCAGGGGAGTTGCTTCACAGGTGGTGAAACAGGTCTGCAGGTGCCTGTCTTTCTCTCCCAGTCTCTGTCTTCCCCTCCTCTCTCCATTTCTCTCTGTCCTATCCAATGATGACAACAATAATAACTACAACCATAAAACAACAAGGGCAACAAAAGAGAATAAATAAATAAATAATTAAAAAAAAAACACTCAGGTTTCTTAACAAATATGTCAAGCAGTCAGTGATAAAGTTAAAAAGCAAAACGAAACAAACTGGCTTTTTTTTTTTTTCTCTCTCCCAGAACTCATTACATCATCACAGCTCCGAAGCTCTGGGAGCTTAGATGAGAACTGACTGTCACCTGAATTGATAGCTCCAGATATTGAAACAGACAGGCTCTGCACTGTGTAGATAGATAGGCTTCTGTCTTTTTGTTTTGTTTTGTTTTTCCTTAAGTTCCATGATATTACAATGTCCCAGGAAAACAAAGTTGTAATTGCCCACTGTACAAAGGAGATGATGAACTGAGACAGCTAATCACAGCAGTGCAGACAGAGAAGAAACCAGATTTGCAGC
Organism: Erinaceus europaeus; assembly: GCF_950295315.1. NCBI lineage: Eukaryota > Metazoa > Chordata > Mammalia > Eulipotyphla > Erinaceidae > Erinaceus > Erinaceus europaeus. Next base: position 72,387 of record NW_026647647.1, on the reverse strand, counting down.
ACACAGGAAAAAGCAGTTACTCTGTAGGGGTGGGGGTGGGGGTGCAGTTGAGGTGAATAATCATTTTGCAAAGGTGTCTGGAGTAAAGCAAAATTTACCTTTTTCTTTTTTGCCTTTCTCCTATCCTTCCTTCCTTCCTCCCACTTTCTTTTTTTCTTTGTTCTCTCTCTCCCTTGATCCCTTCATTCCCCTCTTCTCTTTATCCCTTTCTTTCTCTATTCCAGTCTTTTCCCTTTCTTCCCTCCCTCCCTGCACTCCCTTCCTCCTTCCTCCTTCCATCTTCCCTTCCCTTCCCTTCCCTTCCCTTCCCTTCCCTCCCCTCCCCTCCCCTCCCCTCCCCTCCCCTCCCCTCCCCTCCCCTCCCCTCCCCTCCCCTCTCCTCTCCCCTCCCCTCCCCTTCTCTTTCTTTCTTCTTGTGTGTGTGTGTGGTGCTGGAACTCATATATATTATTCCACCCCTTAGGCAAACTTTTTCAGTCTTTTTAAAAATGTAAGATAGAGATAGAAAGATGGAGACTGAGGGAGGAAGGAGACCACATCACCACTCTATCTGGGAACTCCTTCGTTCTGCCCCTGCTGTGGTGTCATGGTGTTTGTTACCCTGTGCCACAGCCCAAGCCTAGGGTCTCTCTCTCACATGATAGCACCTCCATGCTTAACCAGGTGAACTGTCTCATGTTCTCTATCACTTTCCTTAAAATATTTCGGATAATGAAAATATATATTGGAGGGGAGGGGAGGCGGGCAGACTGTGGCACACCTGGTTAAACACACATAGTAATCAGCACAAGGACTTGCTGCAAGGAACCTGGTTCGAGCCCCCAGCTCCCCACCTGAAAGGGGGGAAAATCACTTCACAAGTGATGAAACAGGTCTCTAGGTGTCTCTCTGTCTCTCTCTCCCTGTCTCTCCTTCTCTCTCAATTTCTTGCCGTTCTATCCAATAAAATGAAAACAAAAATTGCCACAGGAACAGTGGAGATCAATTTATTAAAACCCAGTAATTTTTAATTTTTAAAAATGTATTATTGGATAGAGATAGAGAAATTGAGAGGGGAGGCAGGGAGGGAGAGAGAGATAGAGAAAGAGACAGAGAGACACCTGCAGCCTTGCTTCACCACTCATGAAGCTTTCCCCCTGCAGGTGGGGGGGTGGGGGCTTGAACCCAGGTCCTTGCACACTATGGTGTATGCACTTAACCAGGTGCACCACCGCCTGTCCCCCCCACACCTAGTAATTCTGAAGTTGCCCAATAGCCCCATTTTCCTTAGGCTGAACCTTCTGTAATCACTGATATTTGGCCTTTTAAATTTTTTAAAATTCTTTTTTAAAATTTCTGTATTTATTTATTTATTCCATTTTGTTGCCATTGTGTATCGTTGTAGTTATTATTGTTGTTGTTATTGATGTCCTCGTTGTTGGATAGGTCAAAGAGAAATGGAGAGAGGAGGGGACTATAGAGAGGGAAAGAAAAAGATAAGACACCTGCAGACCTACTTCACCGCTTTTGAAGCGACTCCCCTGCAGGTGGGGAGCTGGGAACTCAAACCAGGATCCTTACACCAGTCCTTGAGCTTCGCGCCACCTGCGCTTAACCCGCTGCGCTACTACCCGACTCTGCGGCCTTTTAAATGTAAAGAAACTGTATTGCTCCATGCCTGTGTGATAAACCCACTTCTCTTGGTGCCGTTTTCTTTTTCTTTTTCTTTTTCTTTTTCTTTTTCTTTTTCTTTTTCTTTTTCTTTTTCTTTTTCTTTTTCTTGTTGACAGAGACCGGGAGAAGTTGAGAGGGAAGGAAGAGATACAGAGGGAGAGAGGAGGAAAGAGAAACAAACACCCACAGCACTTGCTTCACCACTGTTGAAGCTTTGCTGGGGGGTGGGGGGCTGTAGGCCTGGACCTGGGTCCTTGCACAAGATGACATTGAGGTCAAGTGGATTGCACCACCAACCACATAGCACTTTTTGATTTACAAAAAAAAAAATAGTCTCACATGGGGCTAGATTGTATATATGATCAATCTCTTCATTGTTACATGAAATAAAATTACAGTAACAAGACTCTGTACATAATTTAAATGCCAACAAGAAGATCATGGGTGATTCATGACATATTCACACAAAGGAGAGTTAAAGCGCTAAGTATTTAACTTCTTTACTGTAACAAAAAGCCAAATACAGGACTGGTATTTATTGATAGAGGGGGAGTAACTCCCATATGCATTAGGAAGACTTTCAATGCCTTAGCCAGTATAACAAATTGTAGTTTATTCTGTTTCTGCATCAGCTCAAATCATAAGAAGGCCAAAGAGCTGCATCTAGCCGTAGACTGATAAAATGCTTTCTTTGCTTTCACTGAATAGTCTTTTTGTTTTTGAGACCGTTTGCAATGTGAGGTGCTATCTCTGTCCCTCCATCCCAATCTAGAATGACCCCGGAAGAGGCCTGCAATGAGAATTAAGTCACTACTTCTGCAGCTATTCTCCATGCTGTGAAATGAAGTGATTTAATTCACATTTTACTACTGCTGCTGTCACACCGGACTCTCCTGAAGGGTTGGCATGTAGCTACAGTGACGGACCTCACTCCTGGCTGATATTACTACTGGGTTGTATTTTACTACCATAAATAGAAAGAACAAAAAAAGTAATAAGCCTGCCACTGAGGAGATTGCTTGATTTTAAAGCACGACTCTGCCACCCTCTGCCATATACAAGAGAAATGCAGTTTGTGGGATCGTAATTTCCAGTGCATATTTCAAATTCTCCTAGGGTAGATGGGAAATGCAGTGATATTACATTCTGGACCCTTAAGACCAGGGAGAAACCTGGCAGCTGTTCAAAGATAATGACATAACAGCAGAAAGAAAGAAAAAGATCTTAATTTTTCCCTGATGTTGGATTCTCTCTTATTGTCCAAACAGGGATTTAGAAAGATTACCCTTAATTGAAAATCCTTACAAAATAAGACCGACCATTTTGGCATTATCCAGTGAAAGTAACTTCTAGTCCCAGCAGAATTTCTAAAATACCAAGAGACCAAGAGACTGCTGAAGTGTATTTTCAAACGAGGTCTGAGCCTGGATCATGCTGTCATCCTGCTGTGGCTAGAGAGCTGGTCTCTATCATCTCTCCAGAAATGTACAGAACACACACTTCACTCACTTTATATAATGAGTTGGGCTCCTGCTTAGAAACTTTCAGTCATTGTCATGGATGGTGGTGGTTTTTTAAAAATTTTTTTTGTTAGTGATTTAATAATGATTCAAAAGATTGTAAGATCACAGGGGTACAATTTTCACACAGTGGACCCATACTCCCAACATGTTTCTGTCTTTCCCTAGAGGGGCAGGACTCTGAGGAGGGGAGGTTTCTGGGACACATCAATGACGTCGTCTGCCCAGGAAGTCAGGATGGTGTCATGGTAGCGTCTGCAATCTGGTGGTTAAAAATGCATTAAGATATAAAGCAGAACAAAATGTTTAATAATCAGGAACCTAAAGGTAATAACATAGCAGATGAAATTTGGGGTTTTCATGTGGGAAGAAACTAGGCAGTCTATTTTAGGTAAGTTCCAAGAGGCCCGTGACTTTTCTAATTTTTCCCTGAGCCCAACAGCTAATATGCAGGTGGGCTAAAAGTATTGTCTGGGAAAATGGTGTCAGAGTTTAGAACAGGACTAGAGAGCAGGATCAGGACAAAGAGTAGCTCCCAAGAGTAAGAACAGTATAGAAATACCGTTAACTATTCACCCCAAACATCAAAGGTAATAAGCATTGCAGGCAATCAATATATTGGTGGTACTTATAGCTCACACATTACAGATTCTCAGATGACATCATTCACTGGTTGTGGAACAACTCTAGTTGAATGAGGTCCAGCCTGATTATTGATGTTGATATTCCTACATCCTGATTATGACCATAACACTTCCTGGAAGAGAAATCCGGAATTGTTCTTCATCCATCTGTGGAGAAATAATGCAAAAATCATCAGCCAATAGGATCCCTCTTATGCGTGGCTATAAACATGTTGTAGTAAACCTCTTCGCTCTTCAGGGATATTTAGTGAGTGTGATACACCAAGTGGAATACACACCCCCTGCTTCCCACCTGCAGGAGGAAAGCTTCATGAGTGGTGAAGCAGAGCTGCAGGTGTCTCTTTATCTCTCCATCCTTTCTCGATTTCTTCTTTTTTTTACTTTTATTGTCTTTATTGGATAGAGACATTCAGAAATCAAGAGGGAGGGGGTGATAGATAGGGAGAGAGACAGAGAGACATCTGCAGTGTCGGCGTTCACTCGGGGTGAAACCCAGCAGGAAGGCGAATCCAACTGGCTCTCTCTCGCTCGCTCAAGGGACAAAACGAAGCAGAGACACCAGGGAGAAATGATGTGTTCTCAAATCTCAAATCTCGTTTATTGGCAGGTGGACATGAGTTTAAATAGAAAACCAAACAAAGGGCATTATTGAAATATGTCAGAACAGAAATTACAGGTTTCTTAAAGGTCAGCTTGCCCTTATGGTAGGGGGCTGGTATGACAAGAATTGATGAGATGCAAGACAGTTATTTTCCATGACTTAAGCAACTTAATTATCCAAAGGTATCTGAGAGAAGCATATGGGTTAAACCAGTAGGGTGAGACAGAGAGAAGATGGATATCAAAGGCCATATAGTTTGGAATTTCTCTTGTCTGGGGTCTGAGGTGTATGATGGAGTGTGTGATAAGATGTGTTCTCCTCTGTGATCAGGTGAGGTGAACTTTGAGTAAATGAAGCTTAAGGTAGGCAGCCATGTGGCCTGCGGTTAATGGAGAGAGGTAGTGAGGTTTCTGTGGGCTTCAAAGTCAAGAAGGAAAGAACTAAGTCTGAGAGACGTGGTTTCTCCCCTTTGCTCACCTCGGTAGAGAGAGACTTAACAAGAGGGTATCTTCTCAGACCTCCATCCAAGGATAGGGGGAGTTCTCCCTAAGCTCTATCAAGCTTACACATAGTCCCACACTGCAGCCCTGTTTCACCACTTGTAAAGCTTTCCCCCTGCAGGTGGGGACCAGGTACTTGAACCTGGGTCCTTGTGCATTGTAATACATGTGCTCAATCAGGTGCGCCACCACCAGGCCCCCCTTTCTTGATTTCTGTCTCTATTAAAAAAAACCTTAAATTAAATGATAAAGATTACTTAGGTGAATTCATCGTGCAGGGTCTGAATCCCAGCAAAAAAACCCTTGTGGCAATTAACATGATTATATACTTGTTATCTTTTTGTAGTTATTTATTTTTATAACTGTATTAGTGATTTAATAATGATTAACAAGGTTGTAAGATAACAGGTATAGAATTCCACACAGTTCTTACCACCAGAGTCCTGTGTCCCACCCCCTCCATGGGAAGCTTCCCTATTCTTTATCCCTCTGGAAGGATGGACCAAAATTCTTTATGGAGAGCAGAAGGTGGGAGTTCTGGCTTCTGTAACTGCTTCTCATCTGGACATGGGTGTTGGCAGGTGGATCCACACCCCAGCCTGTTTCTATCTTTCCTTAGTGGGGCAGGGCTCTGGGGAAGGGAGGTTCCAGGACACATTGGCGAGGTCATCCACCCAGGGAAGTCAGGATGGTGACATGGTGCAACTTGGTGGCTGAAAGGTAGTAAGATATAAAGCAGGACCAATTATTTAATAAATAGGAATCCAGTTATCTCATGTCTGTCTTGTGCATGGATGATGTGACCTTATGAAATTTGTAGAGTGTCTTTCAACTCTAATATCTGTAATGCAAATATTCTGGTATTGGTACTTTTGCTGGCAAACTTCATCGGTTAGGATGCCTGCTAAGAAGATATTTTTGTTTAATTTAAACAGTGATCAAAATTCTTCTGATTGCCCAACATTTGTTTGTGATGCCATTCATTTTGATAGCAAGTCATAGAACAAGCTGCCAGTTAGGCAGGGCTCTACCAGTTGGTCTGTTCCTCACTGAGGGCATTCACTCCTGATAACCCTATATCTATCAGGCACTGCACTAAACACCAGAGAAGGGGAGACAGGAATGGTTTCTAATTGCACATAATTGACAAGCAAGTTAGCCCGGAGCTCTCCCGCATAAGCTTCTTGATTTGATCCCTGGCACCACACATACTTGAGAAACACTAGTGTCATAATTTTCTCTGACTAAAAAAAAAAAAAAAAAAAAACTGAAGTTTGCATTGTAAACAATACGTGCATAAGGTTTCTGTGCATTACAGTTCTAAACAGTTGTATGCATACATTTATTATAATTGCAAACACATGTATAAATCTCTGTGGGAAGAATATTGGAAAATGTCCTGATGATTCTGAATCCAAAACGAACAATGATATGCCTTGAAGTGAGACTAATCAGACTCCCATCTTATTTTACAGTAATTACCCATATAAAATTAATGCAGCAGAAATTACAGTGGGTGGAGAGAAGTTTTGTTGAAATTTGTTCATTCAAGGACTGCCCACGGTTTAAAGATAACATCTTCATTTCAAAGGGAATTTGTTTTAATCTCCCAATTTCCATCAATTAGGATGGCATGGAAGTCGTAATTGTACTTGGGAATTGGACAAAGATTCACTTTTAGGAACCAATTCTTCAGATAGATCAAACTTTATTTTTTCATTCTATACGAGATTGTTAAAGATAGCCTTTTTCATTACAGCTGTTTTCTTGAAGTCTAATTTCCATAGCAAAAAGCTGGAGATTTTGTAACATGTATGCTCAATCAACCACTTTAGATTTTTTAATTATCTTTACTTACAGGATAGGGGCAGCCAGGAATCGAGGGGGAAAGGGGAGATAGACAGGGAGAGAGACAGAGAGACACCTGTCGCCCTGCTTCACCACTCATGAATCTTGAGTGCTGCAGGTGGGGGCTGGGAGCTGGGGGCTGGGGGCTCCGACCCAGGTCCTTGCAAATTAGAAAGCTAGAGATTTTGATACTTTGAAGGGCATCCATAGACCTCTGCTACCTTTGCCACTGTGTTCAGTTTTTGAGCACATCTGTCTTCACCAAAAGGGTGCACCTCCATTTGTAGTGTGTGCTCCCCATCTCTGACAAGCTCTTTCCTATCGTGGGTATACCAGCATGGGGGGGATAGCTCAGTTTGTTTGGAGGACCAACTTGCAAATCAAAGAACCCAGAATCCACAGGTTCAGTCCCTGGCACCACCTTCTGCCAGACCTGAGTAATACTTTTGTTCTTGTCTCTTCCTTTCTTCCTTTTCATTCATTCTCTCTGTTATAACCAAATGAATGGATGGATAAATAAATAAATCAATAAGCAAAAATAAAGTGGGTCAACCATTCCTTTCTATTTCCACTAGCAATGAATAAGAGCTTTCTTTTTTCCATGTTCTCAACAATTTAAGATTGGTCAATCTTAAAAAAAAAAAAAGTTATTCTCATGTGAGTAGTGCTATAGTTGGCCCTTATGTTTTATTTATTTATTTATTTATTTGACAGGACAGAGAGAAATTAAGAGGGAAGAGACAGATGTGTTTCTGGACTTTTATTTAGTTTACCTATACTTATGCCTTTTTTTATGGTGTTCTATGAAATCACTTTGTTGACAGTGTCACCCACCAGAAAAAATGATTCCAATGCACTGGATATTTAGATATGGCCTATTGTATTTAACAATGAAGTCCTATGAATTTAAGGTGTGTGCATAGAAGTTTTAGAAATAGTGTTATTGCACACTTAATAAACTACAGTGTCATATAAACACATAACTCTTCATTTTTTAATATTTATTTATTCCCTTTTTGTTGCCCTTGTTTTTTTATTGTTGTAGTTATTATTGTTGTTGATGTAGTCCTTGCTGGATAGGACAGAGAGAAATGGAGAGAGGAGGGGAAGAGAGAGAGGGGGAGAGAAAGACAGACACCTGCAGACCTACTTCTCCGCCTGTGAAGTGACTCCCCTGCAGGTGGGGAGCCAGGAGCTCAAACCGGGATCCTTACACCAGTCCTTGTGCTTTGTGCCACCTGCGCTTAACTCACTGTGCTACCACCTGACTTCCCCCATAACTCTTCTTAAAGGAATATTTTATTTATTAATTTTATGTATTGGACGGAGACAGTAATCAAGAAGGAAGGGGGAGAGAGAGAGGTTGAGACACCTGTAGTGTCTCATAAAAGGCACTACTCATAAAAGCTAACCTTGCTACATGTATTACTTCTAGTAGAGTTTTTGTAAAATATTTAGAGCTGTTTCAAAAGATTTACCCATTTCTCTTTGTCTATTTGTGCATCTGTCCATCCCTCTGTCCACCTACCCATCCACCCATCTGTCTCTATCTACTATCTATCTATCTATCTATCTATCTATCTATCTATCTATCTATCTATCTATCTATCTACCATCTATCTGAAATATTCACTTGAAATAGTGAAGCCCCAGTGAGTCCAAATAAGGAAGAGAAACACACACAGAGAGAAATATCTATCACACAACAGATATTTAACACATTCTCACTGAATGATGGATTGAAGTTTTGCATGTATTTTTCTAAAGTATTATAATTTTCATAACAGTTGAACTTGGCAATTAATACTTTTAAAAAATGTTTTATTTGGGGGGAATTAATGGCTTACATTAGTCAATAGTAAAATCCATAGTTGGTCCATGTGTAACATTTCCCAGTTTTCCACATCGCACTCTAACCTTACCCACTAGGTCCTCCTCCGCCATTATGTTCCAGGACCTGATGCTCCCCCTCACCCCAGAGTCCTTTGCTTTGGTGCAAGACACCAACTCCAGTGCAAGTTCTGCTTTGTGTTTTGCCTTCTGTTTTTATTCTTCAACTCTTGTGAGAATGCCATAATCAGCACATATATGTATGTATATATACTTTTTTTTTTACCACACAAATACTGTAGGTACTTCATGCTTTAGATGCTGTGTCTAAGCTGTATAGATAATGTGGGGAGAGGGAAGCCCAAATTGGCAATTAAATAAATTTTTTTCCTCTAGGAGAATTTTGGTGATAATAGTCACTTTTCCTTTTTTTTTTTTTTTTAAAGAATGAGCACTTTAAATGAATACACAATCAATACTAATTGCATTAAGAATACATTACAGTCAAGCTTAGATTTCATGAAACAACAATGTTCAGGCCTTATCATGTTTATTGCGTAATTTGCAATTTACAGCAACCATGCATCTATTTAATTTTCATTTAAGTGCTGTAAATTATATTCCTCAAGAATCCATTGAGCTTCGAGCCCCCGGCTCCCCACCTGCAGAGGAGTCGCTTTATAGGCAGTGAAGCAGGTCTGCAGGTGTTGTCTTTCTCTCCTCCTTTCTGTCTTCCCCCCCTCCATTTCTCTCTAACAATGACGACATCAATAACAACAACAATAATAATTACAACAATTAAAAAATAACAACAAGGGCAACAAAAGGGAAATATATATATATATATATATAATTTTTAAAAACGAATCCATTGAGCACAAATCTTTTTTGTTCCCGTTTTTTTTTTTTTTTAAATAATGTGGAAGTAAGGAAGTTTCATGATCCAAGATATATAGAACAGGTAAAAACAATAGTTCCTATTCTACAGCTGAGATAATGAGATTGAGAGATTTCAGTTCACTTTCCAGTAATTATTCCATTAATGAAGGCAGGTGGAGATTCTCATCACTTGGGATGACTTCACCGCCTTTGTTCATAGCAGCCTGCCCCAAGTGACAGTAGCTGTTCCTTTTGGAATTTCTCAAATCTAAACGGAAATACTGGGCCAGGCGGTGGTGCACCTGGCTAAATACATACATATATATATATATATATATATTACAGTGCACAAAGACCCAGGTTCAAGTCCCCGGTCCCCACTTGCAGGGAGAAAGCTTCACGAGTGGTGAAGCAAGGCTGCAGGTGTCTGTCTTTCTCTCTCCTCTCTCAATTTCTGTCTCTATTCAGTAATAAATAATTTAAGAAAAAAGAATTAAAAGAAAAGAAATACACATCAGTTGCGGTCTCAAAAAATCTTGGCACCTTTCATTTAGATTTATTTATTCAATCAACTTATTTGGTGGCTGAGATTAGCTATCCTTATGTGACAGCTGCTGAGAAGCAGAGAACCCTCTGTAATTAGATCATAATTAGTTTGTTGTCCATTAAGCATAACTTACAGATACATTTTTTTTTTTTCTTATTAGTGTTTTCCCCACAAAAACGCTATTAAACTCTTTCAAGTGTAATGAAAGGGATTTCCTTCCCAGGTAGTTCCACAGAGTTGCAAGTGGTGTGATTGTCTAGTTAGCAGTTTCTTTTTCTTTTTCTTTTTCTTTTTCTTTTTCTTTTTTTAATTAGGGGCAGAACATAGGTCCTTAGACTCCCTCCTGGAAATCCAGGCACTTGTAACAAACAGATATGCAGCAACACTGTAGAATGAATGAACAGAATTTTAACACCTAATGTAGAAAAAGAATAAAAGAAACTTGGGGACCTAGTTCAATCTGGTGTGTGTTATTCATGAAGCCACATAGCCTGAATATTATTGACTCAGGAGAGAAAACATCAGGAACCTTGGTGACAATAAATAATAATAACAATAATATTGATGTGGTCAGTCACACTGATTGATTAACATAGATTGAACCAGCCTTGAATTACTGGGATAAATCCCACTTGATGAACAATCTTTTTGATATACTGCTGTATCCAGTTGGCTAGAATTTGTAGGTATCTGTATTTCTCCCTCCCTCTGCTTTCCTTCCCTTCTCAATATCTCCTTGTCCTATCTAAAAAAAAAAAGGAGTGGGGGCGAAGTCGGGCAGTAGCGCAGCAGGGTAAGTGTACATGGCGTGAAGCACAAGGACCCGCTTAAAGATCTGGGTTCGAGCCCCCAGCTCCCCACCTGCAGGAGAGTCGCTTCACAGATGGTGCAGCAGGTCTGTGTCTTTCTCTCTCCTTCTCTGACTTCCCCTCCTCTCTCCATTTCTCTCTGTCCTATCCAACAACTATGACATCAATAACAACAACAATAATGACTACAACAATAAAAAACAACAAGGACAACAAAAGGGAAAATAAATAAATACATATAAAAAATGGCCTCCAGGAGCAGTGGATTCATAGTGCAGGCACTGAGCCTCATTGATAACCCTGGAGGGAAAAAAAAAAGACACTTCTACCCTTCTTCTTTTTTTTAATCCATATGGGCATAGAATCCCTTAGCTGAATTATCAGTGCTTCTAGGTGGGACCATGGCTTCTGATTTTTCAGGAAGCACAAGGAAAGGAAGCACTGCTTTCTTGGGATGCCCTGGGTTCCAGGAATACTCAGTAAAAGCCATAAGAACTGGGAAGGCTCTCATGGACCTGACTTGCTCTCATGGACCCAACAGGCTCTGGGGTGGGAATCCAGTGATGTCATTACCCCACATTACACAGGTCTGCATTTCCATTAGCACAGGGGAATGTTATCAGTGAAATATTAATAGCTATAACTTACCAGGATGTAGGTTAGGATGGCTTTTATTTATTTATTTTTAAAAGGAGACATTAACAAAACCATAGGATAGGAGGGGTACAGCTCCACACAATTCCCACCACCAGATCTCTATATCCCATCCCATCCCCTGATAGCTTTCCTATTCTTTAACCCTCTGGGAGTATGGACCCAAGGTCATTGTGGGTTGCAGAAGGTGGAAGGTCTGGCTTCTGTAATTGCTTCCCCGCTCACTCACTGAACATGAGCATTGACTGGTAGATCCATACTCTCAGCCTGCCTCTCTCTTTCCCTAGTAGAGTGGGACTCTGGGGAAGCAGAGCTCCAGGACACACTGGTGGGGTCGTCTGTCCAGGGAAGTCTGGTCGGCATCCTGCTGGCATCTGGAACCTGGTGGCTAAAAAGAGAGTTAACATACAAAGCCAAACAAATTGTTGAACAATTATGGACCTAAAGACTGGAATAGTGCAGATGAAGTGTTGGGGGGTACTCACTGCAGACTATTGTGTACTTTTGCTTTCAGGTATATATTTTGCCCAAGTTTATGGACACCTGTGAACATATGCTCTATCTTAGGGGACATGGTCTCTATCTAGGTTTGGGGACTTTGTTAGGAATTGAACCACCTGGAATGGAATTAGAGAATACTATGAAAGCAAAGGTCTCACCCGAGTAATGAAGCTGAGTGTTGTCATTCCACACCTGAAGTCTCTGGACACAGTCTGAAGTGAAGCATGTTGAGGTGGCACTCGTTGTGTTGATTAGGTTGTGATCGTCGGATGCAATATTAGTTGGTATGAATTGAGAGAAGCATGCGGGAAAGTGTGCCCCACCCTAGAGGTTCCAGGACTGGGGGAAATATAAGCTCTATAGTGGAAATGTGAGGTTCCTGCTGTCTTAGGGTTCAAGAAGACAATGGACAGTTATTGTTATCATCACATTATTTGGTCATTGGGTTAACTTTGAAAAGTCCCTTTGTTAGGATTTGCTGTATAATAGCCAACATCTTGTATATAGCTGTGCCACCGGTTGCTTCTTCTGTTCTCCCTGGTCTAGGCTTTTGAGAGAGTCAACATAGCAAAGACTCCGCCCATGTATTAAAAAGACTCAGTCTGTGCTTTAAAAAGTTTGAGACATACAATCAATATTCCCCCCTCATATTAATTAAATAGTGATTTATATGACTACAATTTACTAGGAGTGTACATAGACACCATTCCCACCACCAAAAGACTGTGTCTTCTCCCACCCACCCACCCCTGCCCCCCGCTGCCTGGGAAGCTGAATGTCCACCCTCCCCTTCACCACAGGGTTTTTACTTTGGTGCCCTACTCTAGATTTGAGTCAGATCCTGCTTTTAGTTTCCCTTTCTGATCTTCTTTCTCAACTTCTGTTGATGAGTGGGATCATCCCATACTCATCTTTATTTTTCTGACTTAGCTCACTTAACATAATTTCTGGCTTTTATTTTTTTACTTCTCACACTGTCCCAAGATTAGAAAGGGTTGGGCTGCCTTTCCTTTTTCATAGTCCTGCTTTGGATAGCTTGCAAACCTAACTTGATATATCAACCATGCTGCCTTTCATCAGGCAGAGATCTAAGATGTCTAATCAGTTCTCCTCATATTTAGGCGCAGTTGGAAGCTGTTGTTGAGGTGGTCTGGTGTCGGGCTGCACCGCGGAGAAGAGAGCGGACGTCCAGAGCAAAGGGGTACACAGATCTTTATTATAGGATGGGGGGGAGGTTTGGTTCAGACCACGTGGAGCCAGCCAGCAATGGCCGACCACGGGGGGAGAGCAGGGAGCGAGACCTCAGAGAGGGAGAGCCGAGAGCCCAGAGAGCGAGGGGAGGGGTGAGGGGGCTTTTTATTGGGCGACAACCAGGGGTGACGTGTAGGGCCAGGATTGGTTGAAAGGGGGCACTCTAGGATTTAGCGAGGCATAGGAAAACCTGGGGGCGGAGCCAGGATTGGTTGAAAGGGGGCACTCTAGGATTTAGCGAGGCATAGAAAAACCTGGGGGCGGAGACTGCATCAGAATAAGTCCTCAGCAACATCTCCTCCTATCCCTTTATATCTAAATGGACACAGTAAAGAAAAATGGAGCATGCTTAAATGTTTTAGAGGAATGCCATGCTCAGGTGGGAAGATGTAGGACTTTCTGTGGAGGAGGGAAGGCTTAAATGGCTGCCAACCTTGTGAGATTTAAATGTCCTCCTGTGCTCAACCCCTCTTCAGAGAGAGAGACTTACCTGGAGAGACTCATCTCATAGGTTTAAGCGCAGCCTGCTCAACCATCTCTTCACAGTATCTCTACATCTTTTCTATCTTTCTATCTAGTAATTGCATAAGATGTACAAAGTCTATAAAAGACTATCATGGGGCAGAAACCTTTTGGACATAAGCCTAAATGACATAACAAAATAGGAAGGGACACGAAGGGGAGAAGTAAAAGTCAGTGGGGTGTGAAGGGAAGGATTGGTGTGTAAAGGAACATTCCCTGCTTGAGTGGGGAAAAGGGCAAGGGTACATAATGAGGGGGCGGCAGGAGGCATGACCCACCAAACAGAGGGGCTATTTGGCATTGTATAGTCCTCAAGGCAACAGTCTGTAAAGTCTATGAATTACTCAGGATTAGTCTATGAAAAACCAGCAGCGTGAAGGGAAATAAGCTGCTTTAAAATTGTGTAAAATGTATATAGGGTATGTCAGAAAGTCCGATACAAGTCTCAGTCCGAAGTAGATGGCTAGGGGAGGAATTGGCAGGGGATGCAACGCTGCATGAGGGAGGTCAGCTGTTGGAATGTTGCTCTTTTGTAGATAGCTAGCTGGAACTGCCAGCACGTAACAAGCAGGTCAGAAGCAGGAACGGTAACCAGGCATGAAGAAAGTTCTGTCCTTGGAATTCGTGTATCAGGTTCTTCAGATCACGTTGAGTGACATCTAGGGTTTCGGGGGGTGTGCCACGGTAGTCGTGCCATCTAGTGAGTGACGTCAGGGTGTGCAGGGGTTCAGATGGTTTTTCCGGGATTCCTGTGAAAGAAACACAAACAATCTGCTTCTCGTGGTTAATTTGAACTGGTAACAAGTTATAGGTTTGTTATAGTTGGTACCTCGATGATTATAATTGGTTTAGAATCTCTTTATGATTTATTAAAAGGTCATCTAATGTGACCTCCTGTAGCAGCCTCTACCGCAGGATCTTGAGACCAATTTTAGCTAAAATATGTATTTTAAACAGACTCAAATTGCTTAGAGAGTTAACGCATATTCGTGACAATGATTTTAACGTTTACAGTGCCAGATTGATGCCAGATCTGTTGTGGATTAATTTCCACAAGATAGTTTACAGGGCACCTTTGGGGGCCCTTCAAAGGTGTCCTGTATATAAAATTTATATAGTTTAGTTTTGGGAATGAATAGTCACGTTGAACATTTAGACTTTTACCTAAATAGTAAGTTACCTTAACAATTAATATTTACCTTGTCTGGTAAAAGTGTAGCTGTAGGGTTACACTTCTGACCGTTAAGTTAGTGTTACCAAACTTGAGACATACCCATAAACATTTAGTTATAACAAACTGGAGGAAAAAGAACTTTTGTTATAAAAACACATTATTTAAAAACAATTTAAAATCTGTCATTAGTCACACAGTTTAAGACTAAACACTTACATATATACCAATACTATATATAAAATTCAAAAGAGGGAGAAAGAAAAAAAATTTTTTGGAATGTTTCTGGACGTCTCCAGAAACTTTGGCTGCGTCCAGCATTTTTATATAAGGCCAATAACCTTTTAGAGTACTCCAAGCAGATGGGTCATGCAAAAAAAAAGAAAAAAAATTTTGTCATTTAACACACTCATTCACAAAAACAACTGGCCAGTTATAAAATAAGACATACAGGGAAAGGGTAGGAGAGAGGTCTCTGTGAGCCAGATTTGCAGGTTCTGCCATGTCGTATTACGGGTCCTGGGATGTATCCTGCATCTGGTCCTCTTGTAGTATTTCTTGTTCTTCAGGAATAACAGCGCCATCCTGCGGGTATTGTCGGACATGGCGGGCAGGAACCCAGACAGGTTTAGAGAAATTTTGAGGGAAAATGCATGCGAAACCCCTTCCCATGGTCAATAATGGGTCAGGCCCTTTCCAAACTTTATCGAGTGGGTCTCTCCATTTCACCTTAATAGATGGGAGGGTAGATGGTGTTTGCCAGTGAAGAATAATAGGGGGTAAGGCTGAGTTATTGTAAATATTAAAGAGATTTAACGTAGTTAAGGCTTTTGCTAGCTGGATATTGGGGGGATATGTTCCTCCTTTATCTTTATTTAGTTGAGCCTTCAGTGTTTGATGGGCCCTTTCGACAATGCCTTGTCCCTGTGGATTGTAGGGAATGCCCGTGGTATGAGTAATATTCCAGAGGGAACAAAAATCTTTAAATTGTTTGCTTGAAAACATAGGTGCATTGTCTGTTTTCAAAAGTAATGGGACCCCCATAACGGCAAAACAAGAGAGCATATGGCTTACAAGCTTTTTAGCACTTTCTCCTGTCTGAGCTGTAGCCCACATAAATTTAGAAAAGGTATCAATTGAGACAAACACATATTTTTGTTTGCCAAAGTTTGGTATGTGGGTGACATCAATTTGCCAAATAGCATTAGCTTTTAAACCTCGGGGGTTAACCCCAAGGGTCTGGATAGCAGGTGTCTTTATGAGATTTGCACAAGAAGAGCATGTAGCAAGGATATGTTTTAACTGTGGTACAGGAACATCAGGGAATCGAGCTTGAAGGCCTTTAAGATTAACATGGGTTAGAGAGTGAAAATTAGCAGGATCAGAGACAGAGACTGGGAAAGTTCCTGTGGAGGCAAGGCGGTCAACTGCGGCATTCCCTTCGGACAGGGAACCAGGAAGAGGGCTGTGGGAACGAAGGTGTTGAATATACAGTGGTTGGGTTCGAGAACAGAGCATAGAGGCGATTTGAATCAAGAGAGGGGAAAGTGGGTTGTCATCAATTTTCACATACGAACGAGCAAGCCATGGAAGTAAGTTAACAGTATACACACTGTCAGAAAAAAGGTTGAAGGATTCTGGTACAGCTTTTAGTGCAAGAAAAACAGCATAAAGTTCTTTGTACTGAGGGGAATTATCAGGAAGCTCAGTAAAGAGAGGTTTAGGAGATTGTTTGTCTGGGTAATATATAAGGGCAGCAGCTCCCCTTTTTCCGCCATCAGTAAAGATTGTAGGAGCAGAGGGAATGGGATCCCGAGAGAAAAGTTTAGGTGCTAGTAGAGGCAGAAGAGGTAAAGAAGCTATCAATTTATTAGAAGGAAAATGGTTATCTATTTGTCCTGGAAACCCCACGAAGCTTATGGCAAAGCGGGAATGATGGCGTATAAGCCACTCTGTATCTGTGAGAGAAAAGGGCAGAATGATTAAATCCGGTTCTTTCCCTAAGACCTGCACAGACCTATTTCTCCCTTGGCGAACCATGAATGCTAACGCATCTATCTCAGTGAGGAGTCTTGGAGCTCCTCCTACTGGCGTGTGAAGCCATTCGAGAACCCCATGGTCTTGCCACAGTGCCCCTACTACTGTGGGGGTGGAGTTGAAGATTAGAAGGTTTACTGGAGAGGAGGGGGAGAATCGAACAAGGTGCATGTCCTGGAGGGCCTGGTTAACCCTTTCCAGTGCCAAGGAGGCCTCGGGAGTTAACTTACGTTTTGAAGAGGGCTGTTTGTTTCCTTTCAACAGGTCAAACAGTGGTTGGAGGCAGCTTGTGGGCAGATAGAGATACTGCCTAAGCCAATTTAAATTTCCTAGAAAACTTTGTAAAGAAGCAAGAGTAAGGTTAGAAGGGAAGGTAACATTAGGTTTTAAGGGACGAATTTGCGTTAGAGAAATCTTTGAACCTAGGAAGGATATTGGAGGGATTAGCTGTATCTTCTCAGGGGCTACATTAAGGCCGCTTTTCTTTAATGCAGGAATGAGAAAATCACGTAAGGCATAGAGATCTGTATCTGATTTTCCCCATATTAAAATATCATCTGTATAATGAAAAATATTAAGGCCCTTATGAATATATGGGACAAGGGCAGATTTAACAGCCTCCTGACAAATTGTAGGACTATTGGCCATACCCTGGGGCAGCACCACCCATTCAAATCTGTCAGCGGGGCTGGCATTATTAATAGACGGAACAGAGAAGGCAAAACGTTTACAATCTCGCGGATGCAAGGGGATAGAGAAAAAACAATCTTGTATATCAATAGCTATGTTTGGAATTCCCGTGGGAATTGCAGAAGCAAGAGGCAAACCCCTTTGGGGGGAGCCCCAGACCTGCATGGTTTTATTTACTGCACGGAGATCTTGAAGGAGGCGCCATTTTCCTGAGCGCTTTTTAATCACAAAGACAGGAGTATTCCATGGGCTTCGAGAATGACGAATGTGTCCCAAGGACAACTGCTCTCGGACGAGCTCTTTTAAAATTTTTAGCTTATCCCTAGGTAAAGGCCACTGTTCCACCCAGACAGGCTCATTAGAAAGCCAGCTTAAGCGGGGTGTTTGGCTACGAACAGTGGCATTTAGTATTGGGGGTGCTGAATAGACCTGGTATCGCGGGAATGAGTTTTACGCTCTGCAGAGGCGTCTGTGGATATCCTAATTGTCGTATGCTTTACATTGGCTTGTTCTAGCCCTCCCCCTCCAAGAGAATTGGATGAGTCCTGTTAATTTCGCGGGCCTGCTTGGCCCCGCCCCAAGGGACCCTGGGAGAGGGTTCCTGAGTTCCCCAGTGACAGAGTTCCTGAGTTCCGGAGTTCGAGAGTGCGAGAGTGCGAGAGTTTCAGAGTTCGAGAGTAAGAGAGAGGGTTCCTGAGTTCGAGATTGCCAGAGTTCCTGAGTTCCTGAGTTCGAGAGTTTCTGGGTTACAGAGTAAGAGAGAGTCCCAGTGTGCCAGAGTTTCAGAGGGTTCCCGAGTACGAGAGTTGGAGAGTTCCTGAGTTCGAGAGTAAGGGAGAGTGCTTGCGCCGCCGCAAAGAGACAGCGGAGTTCTGTTTGGTGATTAGTTTGTCTTAGTTTATGAATCGTTGTTCCTGAATAAAGAAATACAGCTGCCCTGCCCAGCCGTTGTCTCCGCGTCTCTGTTACCCGCCCGCGAAGCCAACCCGGCCGGCAAGAGCCTCCGAATTTTAACAACAAATGGCGCCCACGTGGACCTGACCTGCGCATCTCTCAGATAAGTAAAGACAATTTGGCTACCTATGCACGATGGCCTTCTCTTCTGCTTGTGAAGAGATCTCCAAAGGCCTCTGCTCTTTCTTCACGAGACTGTTTTGCTGTTTCTGGAACATTTATCTCTGGACCACTCTGTGGTTTCCACTCGCTCGAGCGAACTCAGAACAGCCAGCGGGAAGAGCCAGCGGGCGGGAGGCGAGGCACGGAGCTGCCGTTTCCACCTGGTTAAACAGCCAGCCAGCCGGCTGCGCCCAGACAACCCCACGCACCGCGCCAGCAACCCCGCAGCCCCGCAGCCCGCAGGAGGCCTACGCCACCATGCAAGAGCCCGATGCCAGCACGCTAGAGCCCGATGCCAACATGCTGGAGCCCGATGCCAACATGCTGGAGCCTGAGGCCAACATGCTGGAGCCTGATGCCAACATGCTGGAGCCTGAGGCCAGCCCACAGGAGCCGGCTCTCCACCGTGTGGTGCAGGGCACTGGACGCTTGATCCCTCCACGCTGCTCGGCCACTGCGAACAGGGCAGCAGACATGGCAGGGCCATGGGGCAGGGCCGCGGCATTCTATCATGGCCGCCACCCCTGGGCACCTAGGCTCACGCCTTCTACAAAGATGGCCTGCCTGCCCTCTTTCTATGAATTCTGGAACCATCCCGGGCCTCCCGGACTCCCGGGCTCCCTGCCAAAACTGGGCACACGAGATCTCCAGCCGCCGGTCCGGTCTGAAGACAGACAAGCTGGAGTACGCAGAGATTTGTGCAAAGATCGCAACCTGCAATTCCTAGAAGTGGAGCTGCGCGGGAAGCCACCTCCGGATGGTGAACCCCCCCACAACAACTAAGACAATATAGATTTAAATTCGTGTTTAAAATGACATGTCTTCGTAACAAAGGTTTCTCTCCTCGTGTATTAATGACTATGTTTATGTGTATGTTTAAAGTTTGGTAAACAGTAGCTTTAAGGCTAAATTCTTACTAGTCAAAGATAAATGAAAAAGGTTTTCAACGTAATTCTCATAAAGATAAAAATTAACTTACATTTAAAGTCTGAGGTAAAAATTAGTTAACAATCAATATATTTCAACTAAGTTGGTCTAAACAAAAGGTTAAATAGACTTGTTGATATGTAAAACACTACCTTCTCTATTAGAAATGGTAGATCGCACAATGGCTATGCTAATTATTCTCATGCCTGAGGTTTCCTCTCCGGCCCACACCTAGGGTGTGTCTCCATCTTGAATGGGTGTAACAAAAGGTTAAAAGACGTTGTTGATATGTAAAAGTCTCAAATTCCTTCTCTATTAGAAATGTTAGATCGTGCAGTAGATATGCTAATAACAAGTTTTGTTTCATAGTAAGTAAGTTGCAGCCAGCTGCCTTTGGGACCCTAGGCCGTTCCCCGCCCCCATGCAAATGCCCGTCGAGGCAAGTAGCCCCCCAGAGGCAAGAAATGTTTTTTTTTTCAGATATGGCCCCCTCAGGCCTTCCCTTGGCAACATGCTGGTTTTGGTTATATATGTTTCTGTTCACCCCACACCCTTGATACTATAGTCATTTAGTTAAAAAGAAAAGGGGGAATTGTCGTATGCTTTACATTGGCTTGTTCTAGCCCTCCCCCTCCAAGAGAATTGGATGAGTCCTGTTAATTTCGCGGGCCTGCTTGGCCCCGCCCCAAGGGACCCTGGGAGAGGGTTCCTGAGTTCCCCAGTGACAGAGTTCCTGAGTTCCGGAGTTCGAGAGTGCGAGAGTGCGAGAGTTTCAGAGTTCGAGAGTAAGAGAGAGGGTTCCTGAGTTCGAGATTGCCAGAGTTCCTGAGTTCCTGAGTTCGAGAGTTTCTGGGTTACAGAGTAAGAGAGAGTCCCAGTGTGCCAGAGTTTCAGAGGGTTCCCGAGTACGAGAGTTGGAGAGTTCCTGAGTTCGAGAGTAAGGGAGAGTGCTTGCGCCGCCGCAAAGAGACAGCGGAGTTCTGTTTGGTGATTAGTTTGTCTTAGTTTATGAATCGTTGTTCCTGAATAAAGAAATACAGCTGCCCTGCCCAGCCGTTGTCTCCGCGTCTCTGTTACCCGCCCGCGAAGCCAACCCGGCCGGCAAGAGCCTCCGAATTTTAACAACAGGAAGCCTTTTGTAGGGGTGAGGGGGCTGTGTTTACTGGGAGCTAGGCTGGGGGACTGGGCCCTGCTGAAGCTTTGCTGAAAGCCTCAGAATTCAAATGTCAAGTCTAGCTGGAAATAATTAGATTATGAGAGGGCTTCTACAGTCATCAAAACCCTCGAGCCAGCACAAATGGAACTAGAAGTGATTCAACCAGTCATGGTTATGGGTTCCTGATGAACTATTTATCTTATTTATCATATTTATCTATTTATCTATTTATCATATTTATCTATTTAATTATTTATCTTATTTATCATCCCTTTACCACAATGCACCACAGGCATCTTCAGCACAAGTTCATGAAGAGAGGGGTTCAGGTTGAGGCCAAGGAGTGCATTTATTGATGCGACAAATATCTATGGAATGGTCCAGGCGGTGGCACAGTAGATAAAGTGTTGGACTGTCAAACATGGAGAAGTCCTGAGTTCAATCCCAAGCAGCACATGTACCAGAGTGATGTCTGGTTCTTCTCTCTCTCTCTCTCTCTCTCTCTCCTTCTATCTTTCTCATTGGTAAATAAATAAAGTCTTTAAAAAAAAACAATGAGTATTTGTGGAGAAGATTGAGGCTAAGACCTTTCTTTCTTTCTTTCTTTTTTTATATAATGGCTACTTACTTAGCCATTACAAAAGATGATTTATTTGATGAATATAACTTAGATAGATGAGAAGAAAATAAAACATGACTCATCTTGTGGTCTGATGGAGCCCAGGAAGGCCCTACTTTGTGACTGTGCTTAGAAGGACTCACACTTGGTTCAACTTTGTGCTGTGATAACCTTAGAATTCCTTTTGGTAAAGATTGATCTTGTTATAAATGAGTTTCAAATGAGGGGAGAAAGAGAGAGAATCCAGAGCACCATTTCAGTCTAGTCCAGGGTTTGCTGAGGACTGAGATGGGAACCTCAAGCATGGTTCACGCAGCAGTTAAGCGCATGTGGCGCAAAGCGCAAGGACTAGCCTAAGGGTCCCGGTTCGAGCCCCCAGCTTCCCACCTGCAGGGGAGTTGCTTCACAGGTGTGGAAACAGGTCTGCAGGGCAGGTGTCTGTCTTTCTCTCCCCTCTCTTTCTTCCTCCCTCTTTCCATTTCTCTCTGTCCTATCCAACAACGATGACACCAATAATAACATCTGTAATAACTACAATAATAAAATAACAAGGGCAACAAAAGGGAATAAATAAATGAAAAAACAAAAAAAAAAAAATCTGATACTCTCCCAGTTGATCTATTTCCTGACATGTCATCTTAAAATATTTATCAATTTATTATTATTAGTAGTAGTAGTATTTTGCCTCCAGGGTTATTGCTGGGGCTCAGTGCCAGTACTATGAATCCACTGCTTCCGGTGACCATTTTTCCCCACTTTATTATATGTTGGTATGCTTCTAAATTCTGCTTCTAAGACCCCTTCTGTTTCATTGGTTTAATCCCCCTTGCTTAATACTGTATTGTATTTATATAACCACTGTTAACTAAGCACTGCCCTGCCTCCAGGGCATTGGTTTAATCCTCACTCTTTTGCACGCTTTTTCCTTCTCCCCACCCCCTATCCTATGTACATCCTTTTCGGACCTGACTCTTCGGCCTCATGATATATAAGGACAAGATTGTGATTAGAGATAGCTTAGATTGCGTTGCGTTCCACATGAATAAAGACTGAACTGCGTACCACTCAGCCATGAGTCCCTGGTCGTCTCTCTCTCCCACCTGCGAAGCTAGCCTGACAATTATAGACAGAGAAACCTTGAGCAAGGAGGAGAGGATAAAGAGGAGAGAAAGACTCCTGCAGACCTCCTTCACCACCTGTGAAGTGAGCCCTCTGCAGGTGGGGAGCTGGGGGCTCGAACTGGGATCCTTGAACAGGTCTTTGTGCTTTATACTATGTGTGTTACCTCCCCGGTGCCCTACATTCTTACTGATTCTGACCCAGAAAGTAAGTAGCTCAGTAAGTTGAACACTTGACTTGCAAGTGTGAGGTCCCCAGTTCACAGCTGAATTATTCTCTTTTTTTATTTGATAGAGGCAGCCAGAAATTGAGAGGGAAAGGGTTGATAGAGAGGGAGTGAGACCGAGAGACATCTGCAAAGAAAGCTTCACCACTTGGGAAGCTTTCTCCCTGCAGGTGGGGACCAGGGACTTGAATCTGGATCCTTGTGCACTGTGACATGTGCCTCAACCAGGTGCGCTGCCACCTGACCCCAGAGCTGAATTATTCTCAACAGCCAAAGAGTGGAAGCAGACTAAATTCCCATCTACAGATGGGTGGCTGAAGTCGTTATGGGATAAATACTGAATACTACTGAATACTGCTCAGCTGTCAAAAATATGATAGTCTGCCCTTTGGGACAAAATGGATAGAACTTGAGGTAATCATGCTGAGTAATATAGTACAGGACTGGGGTAGAGAGCATAATGGTTCTGCAAAGAGACTTTCAAGACTGAGGCTCCAAAGTCCCAGGTTCAATCCCCTGCACCACGATAAGCCAGAACTTCACTAGGGAAGAAAAAAAAAACAAAACACTGAAATAACTTAAAGAGGTGAAAGACAACTAGATGTTATAACTCATATGTGGACTCTAAAGAACTTCTTCTTCTTCTAGCGTTTGCCCTTCTTCCGTAGCCAGTCAACAGCGTCAGGTTGAGCCTGATGTAAAGTTTCAAGACCTCCTTTGAATCTGGAGAGGTGGCAGTCGTTGACTATGTGGGTCATAGTCTGTCTGTAGCCGCAGGGGCAGTTCGGGTCGTCTCTGGCTCCCCAGCGATGGAACATAGCGGCGCACCGGCCATGGCCTGTTCGATAGCGATTGAGGAGGGCCCAATCATAACGTGCTAGGTCAAAGCCGGGTTGACGCTTGCAGGGGTCTGGGATGAGGTGTTTGTTCTTTACCTCAGCTGACTGCCAACTCTGTTTCCAAGAGACTGGAACAGAGAAGTTCAGTGTAGGCATAGGGAACCAGATTGGGTGACGAGACATCAAGAGTTGGACAGGGTGGGCGAAGATATCCACGTATATTGGCAGGTCCGGTCGAGCGTAGACATGGGAAATGAACTTAGATGATGCCGCATCCCGACGAATATCTGGCAGGGCGATGTTGCTAAGAACTGGCAGCCATGGAACCGGGGTGGAACAGATGGTTCCAGAAATTATCCTCATGAAGGAATATAATTTGGATTCGACCAAGTGGACATGGGGGCTGTGGAACCATACTGGGGCACAGTATTCTGCAGTGGAATAGCATAATGCCAGAGATGATGATCTTAGTGTGGAAGCGCTCGCGCCCCATGAGGAGCTGGCCAGTCTTGCAATGATGTTATTCCTCGCGCCCACCTTTGCTGCAGTTTTTACGAGATGTTCGTGAAATGTCAGAGTGCGATCAAGAGTAATGCCAAGATAGACTGGCTGGGCTTCATGCCGGATTCTCGTACCGCCAAGCTGCACATTAAGCTCACGCGAGGCCGAGGCATGGTGTAGATGGAAAACAGATGATACCATTTTTGCAGTGCTAGGGATTAGTCACCATTTTTTACAGTAATCAGATATCAGAGACATGTCTTTCGTGAGTGTTTCCTCGAGGATGTCGAACTTGGATGCCTGAGTTGCACAGCAGATGTCATCGGCGTAGATGAACTTCCTTGAAGAAGTTTCTGGGAGGTCATTGATGTAAATATTAAATAGCGTAGGAGCCAGAACAGAGCCCTGGGGGAGGCCACTTGAGACAGGTCTCCATCTGCTAGACTTGTCACCCAGATGCACCCGGAATCTTCTGTTTTGGAGGAGAAACGATATAGTGTTGGCCACCCATGGAGGCAGGCATCTTGAGATCTTGACTAGGAGACCACGGTGCGGTGCCAGACCGTGTCATAGGCTGCTGTGAGATCAACAAAGACAGCACCCGTCTAAAGAACTGAAACACAGGGAGTCAGGTGGTAGAGCAGTGGGTTAAGCACACGTGGTGCCAAGCGCAAGGACTGGTGTTAGAATCCTGGTTCGAGCCCCACTTGCAGGGGAGTCACTTCACAGGCGGTGAAGCAGGTCTTCAGGTCTCTCTGTCTTTCTCTCGCCCTCTCTGTCTTCTCCTCTCTCCATTTCCCTCTGTCCTATTTAATAACAACAACATCAATAACAACAATAACTATAACAACAATAAAAAGGGCAACATAAGGGAAAATAAATAATATTAAAAAATCTTTAAAAAAGAACTGAAACACATGGACTTGCAAAAAAAAAAATGAACAAGAAAAACTAAGTAAACAAATAAAGAACAACCAGAAGTTGAAAAACTGTTTCTAAGACTCTGTTAGAACTATGACTATTGTTGAGAGGGTTGAGATACAGAATCTTGGTGGTAGGTTCAGTATGGAACTGTACCCTGCTAGCATACAATCTTGAATCCCACTATTAATCACAAGCTATTTTAAACATTTTATTAGTGATTTAATAATGATGTACAGGACTGTAAGATCACAGGGGTGCAATTCCACACAGTTTCCACCACCAGAGTTGCCTGTCCCGTCTCCTCCACTGGAAACTCCTCTCTTCTTTATTCCTCTGGGAGTAGGGACCCAAATTCTTTATGGGGAGCAGAAGGTGGGAGTTCTGGCTTCTGTAATTGCTTCTCCATTCGACATGGGTGTTGACAGGTGGATCCACACCCCCAGCCTGTCTCTGTCTTTCCCTAATTGGGCAGGGCTCTGGGGAGGGGAGGTTCCAGGACACATTGGTGAGGTCCTCTGTGCAGGAAAGTCAGGATGGCATCATGGTAGCATCTGTAACTTGGTGGCTGACAAGTGGTTAGATATAAAGCATGCCAAAATGTTTACTAAGCAAGGAACCCAAAGATAGTGAGAATAGAGCAGATGAAACTAAGGGTCTTCAGTAATTTTTGCCTGAGTCCAATAGCTAACATGCAGGTGGACTAAAAGTGTTATCTGAGATGATGATGTCAGAAAAAAAAAAAAGACTGATAGGAATAGTGGAGTCCTTGTGCAGGTCCCAAGCCCCAGCCATAAGTCTGGTGACCCAAATAATATATATGACTATGCATACTTGTAAAACAACGGAAAGTACCTCATCTGTTCATATCGATAGGGGCCTAGATAAAGGAGCTTCCCTCATAACTGAAATTTCAGCACTTAAACTTACAGTGTTTAGCATATTTGGGTAGCATTTATTGTTTCTGTGGGAATATTAAGTGCTGCCAGCATCTGCTGTAGATAATGGACTGTCCTAAGTGCCGTTTTGAAAGACTTTTGAAAAATGGCTCCGTCATCACTCTTCCTTGATGGGGTTTTCTTGGGGGTCTGGGGGGATCCTTAGAGGCACATAGCTCTTCTTCTTTCAAGGAAGCTATCTCCCTAAGTCCCCAGCAGAGCATGAGCTAGTGTGTGATGTTTGCATTTGTTGACAAAATCCCCCATTTCTAATGATTTTTTAAAAAATTTTTTATTTAAGAAAGGATTAATGAACAAAAACATAAGGTAGGAGGGGTACAACTCCACACAATTCCCACCACCCAATCTCCATAACCCACCCCCTCCCATGATAGCTTTCCCATTCTGTAGCCCTCTGGGAGCATGGACCCAGGGTCGTTGAGGGTTGCAGAAGGTAGAAGGTCTGGCTTCTGTAATTGCTTCCCCGCTGAACATGGGCGTTGACTGGTCGGTCCATACTCCCAGTCTGCCTCTATCTTTCCCTAGTAAGGTGTGTCTCTGGGGAAGCTGAGCTCCAGGACACATTGGTGGGTTCTTCAATCCAGGGAAGCCTGGCCAGCATCCTGGTGGCATTTGGAACCTGGTGATTGAAAAGAGAGTTAACATACGAAGCCAAACAATTTGTTGAGCAATCACGGATCCCAGGCTTGGAATAGTGGAGAGGAAGTGTTAGGGAGGTACTCACTGCAAACTCTAGTGTACTTCTGCTTTCAGGTATATATTTTGCAGTAGTTTATGGGTACGTGTGAACATAAGCTCTCTCTCACAGAAACTGGTGTATATCTAGGTTATGGGACTTTGTTAGAAAGTGAACTACCTGAGATGAAATTAGAGTGTACTATAAAAGGAAAGGTCTCACCCGAGTAATGAAGCTGAGTGTTGTCATTCCACACGTGAAGTCTCTGGACACAGTCTGAGGTGAAGCATGTTGAGGTGGCAATCGTTGCATTGGTTAGGTTGTGATCAGCAGATGCAATATTATTTGGTTTGGATTGGAAGATGCATACGGGAAAGTGGGCCCTATCCAAGGGTTCCAGGACTGGGGGAAGTAGGGGCTCTATAATGGAGATGTGAGGTTCCTGCTGTCTTAGGGTTCAAAAAGACAATCGATAGTTAATGTTATCATCACATTATTTGTTAATTGGGTTAACTTTGAAAAGTCCTTTTGTTATGGTTTGCTGTACAGTATCCAGTATCTTGTATATAGCTGTGCTATTGGATGCTTCTAATCTGCTTGGTCTAGGCTTTTGAGAGAGTCTGCATATCAAATACACAGCCTATATATTAAAAAGATTCAGTTTGTGTTT
The DNA here is from genome assembly GCF_950295315.1 of Erinaceus europaeus. Taxonomy (NCBI): domain Eukaryota; kingdom Metazoa; phylum Chordata; class Mammalia; order Eulipotyphla; family Erinaceidae; genus Erinaceus; species Erinaceus europaeus. The sequence continues at coordinate 45,001 of NW_026647647.1, read as the reverse complement.
TAAGAAACTTTGAGACATACAATTGATTTTCCCCCTCTCATATTAATTAACTACTGATTTATATGTCTAATGATTTTTTTTTTAAACCAGAGCTCTGCTCACCTCTGATTTATCTTGGTGTGGGGGACAGAATGTGGGAATCTGGAGCCTCAGGCAGGAGAGCCTTTTTTCCATAATCATTGTGCTATCTACCCCCAGCCCTCTAATGATCTTTTAAAAAAAATTGAAGTAGTTTATTGACCAGTGGGTACAACTTCTCATCTCCTTGTGACAGATGTCTGCAAAGCACTGTCACTCCAAACTTAGGCCCTTTGTGTAGAAAGGTAAAAAGAGGAAGAATTCTCTTCAGGGGTTTGACGCGGCTTTGGTCAAAAAGAATTTCAAGAGAACACGCATGACAGAAGTGTAGTATCTAAATTTGTCCTTGATTACAGTCCCAGATAAGTTACATGAAAAAGTAAAGTTAGAATAGGAGGGCCTGGGTTTTGGTGCACCTGGTTGAGTGCACATGTTTCAGTGCACAAGGACTGGGGGTCAAGTCCCCGGTCGCCATCTGCAGGGGGTAAACTTAGCAAATGGTGAAGCAGGGCTGCAGGTGTCTCTCTGTCTTTTTTCTTCTCTATCACTCCCTTCCCTGTCGATTTCTGACTGTCTCTATCCAATAAGTAAATACAGATAATACAAAAAAAATGTAATGGTTTAAAAAAAATTAAAAGCTAAAAGCTCAGGGGAGAGGTTCCTGAAGGTCTCTGCTTGGTCTAAACGGACATTTAAATGAAGTCCAAAAGGCCAAGACTTGTACAAGCCTATCCCTTTTATACCTTTATTTTTTAATTCATTTTCTTTTGTTGCCCTTGTTGTTTTATTGTTGTAATTATTATTATCGATGTCATCCTTGTTGGATAGGACAGAGAGAAATGGAGAGAGGAGGAGAAGATTGAGAGGGGGAGAGAAAGATAGACACCTGCAGACCCACTTCACTGCCTGTGAAGTGACTCCCCTGCAGGTGTGGAGCCAGGGTGCACAAACCAGGATCCTTATTTGGGCCCTTGCACTTTGTGCCACGTTTGCTTAACCCACTGTGCTACTGCCCAACTCCCAACCCTTCTTTTTTTTTATTAATTTATTTATAAAATAAAAAATATTGACAAGACCACAGGATAAGAAGGGTGCAACTTCACACAGTTCCCACCACCAGAGTTCTGTGTCCCATCCCCTCCATTGGAAGTTCCCCTATTCTTTATCCCTCAGGCACCATGGACCCAAGATCATTATGGGGAGCAGAAGTTGGGAGTTCTGGCTTCTGCCATTGCTTCTCTCCTGGACATGGGCATTGGCAGGTGGATCTACACCCCCAGCCTGTTTCTATCTTTCCCTAGTGGGGCAGGGCTCTGGGGAGGGGAGGTTCCAGGACATGCTGGAGAGGTCCTCTGTCTGGGGAACTTAGGTTGGCATCATGGTAGCATCTGCAACTTGGTGGCTGAAAAAAACATTAAGCTATAAAGCAGAACAAATTTCTTATTTATTTATTTATAAAATGGAACTATTGACAAGACTATAGAGTAAGAGGGATGAGAGGGGTACATTTCCACACAGTGCCCACCCCCAGAACTCACTGTCCCATCCTCTCCCTTGATAACTTTCCTGTTCTTTATCCCTCTGGGAGTATGGACCCAATATCATTGTGGGGGATGCAGAAAGTGGAAGGTCTGGCTTCTGTAATTGCTTCTCCACTGGACATGGGCATTGGAAGGTTTCTTCCATCACACTGGGACTCAACTTTTCACTGGCCCGATGGAACAAACTCCTCTCCCTTCATGCAGTGAAAAAGAACCCACCCTTCACCGAGTGTATCACAATTCCATGTGCACAAACCCTGTGAAAACAAAGTGTCTACGTTCTCCATGACCCTCAACACTGCTCAACCATCCTGCATCTGGATGCCAACCTCCTGCCCCAACCAGAAGTCTTTCCCTTCCCTCTTCCTTCAGGGTCTTTTTACTGATGTCAGTGGATCTGTTTCTGCTGCTTCAACCTGTCTGTGGACTTTTCAGTGTATTTGTTTGTTTGTTTTGCGAGCCTGTCTCCTTTTCTGGGTAGAACTGAAGATCTGTCAATCCATCTTACACTATAAGGTAGCCTGAGAAATGGAGAGATCGAGTCTCCAAAAGATGATGAGTGAAATAGAAGGAAGGATGAGGGGAGGAGAGGGAGAGGTAGCAGTAGAGGGAGCTTATCTGACTCCTGGAAGCCTTCTGCCTTTTTGCTTTAGAGCCTCTGGTGCTCTTGTGTCCTGTGATGTTCTGTAAGGGTCTCATTATCTTCTGCAAACTCCTAACACTTTGAAAACCTCCCTTTGTAAAGATGTGCGTTCTATTGGAACAAAGACTGCATAAACAGGATTGTGCCTGGATCTGACTTCTAAGCGTTAATGATACATTGATAATACCTTTGAATTTGCATGCCACTGGGCCTGAACCTTTGTTTTGTGTGTGTGTGTGTGTGTGTTTAACTGAGTTTTATTTTTTTTTTATCATTTTATTGGAGGGTTGATGGTTTACAGTACAGTGGTTGACACGTGTCCAAATTCTCCACTCCATGCCATAACAAAACACTATCTCCATATAACTTAGGTCCCTTTTTAAAAGTTCTTTTATTTATAAAAAGGAAACATTGACAAAATCATAGGATAAGAGGGGTACAGCTTCACACAGTTCCCACCACCAGAACTCTGTATCCCATCCTCTCCTCTGATAGCTTTCCTATTCTTTAACCCTTTGGGAGTATGGACCCAAGGTCATTGTGGGATGCAGAAGGTGGAAGGTCTGGTTTCTGTAATTGCTTCCCTGCTAAACATGGGCGTTTACAGGTGGATCCATACTCCCAGCCTGCCTCTCTCTTTCTCTAGTGGGGCAGGGCTTTGGGGAAGCAGAGCTCCAGGACATGTTGGTGGGGTTGTCTGTCCAGGGAAGTCTGGTCGGCATCATGCTAGCACCTGGAACCTGGTGACTGAAAAGAGAGTTAACATATAAAGCCAAACAAATTGTTGAGCAATCATGGACCAACTTAGGGCCCTTCTTATCATCACTCATCAGGACCTGTTGTTTCCCCTCCCCCTCCTGCCTCTCCCTCCTTCCCCAGAGTCCTTTGCTTTCATTCAGTGCACCACACCTGGTCCAGATTTCACCTTGTGTTTGTTTCCCTTTCTATCTTTCCTTCTTCAGTTCCGTCTATAAGTGAGACTATCTAGAACTTGTTCTTCTCCTCCTTTTTCTGTCTTATCTCACTCAACATGATCCCTTCAAGTTCCATATCAAACCACACTCAGGACTTCATATTTAGCTCCGACAAATTATAATAGTTCTGAGGCCTGGATGTCACAGTAGTCTAGGGAAAAGAGAGGGTAGGATCTGGCTTGAGCTGTAGCAGAGATACTGGGGTGATTAGGAGTGGCTAGGTGATGTTAGAAGTTGTCTTGAGAGGACATGGTACTGGCTTGGCATGAGGAAATGATTGAGGGGTTCAAGCCTGGGTATTTCTCATAAATCAGTGGGTGGGGATTCCTCTCTCCCTCCTCTTCCTATCTCTCTCTTGCCTCTTCCTAACTCTCTCTCTCATTAAAAATAGGTAAATAAGTGTATCCAAGGAGCCCATGACTTTACTAACCTGAGCCCAATAGCTAACTTGCTAGGGGGCTAAAAATACTATCTTGGAAGATGGTGTCAGAGTTGGGAACAGAAACTGGATCAGGTCAGAGATTAGCTCCCAAATATGGGGAAAGTATATAAATATCATTGAGTGTAAACCCCATGGATCTGACCCAGGGCCCATGTCTATTCATATTTACCACGGGAGCCTGTGCAGTCTTTGAGTCCCTGTCAGTCTGAGCTCACAGTCCATGTTCACAGCTTGGAGCATTCTAGGCTGCTCTCGTTTCAGGACCTATCTTCCTTGAGTGGCAGAGAAGGCTGACCAGTAAAGTCATGAGCTCCTTGGAATGCACCTAAAAGAGATTCCCTAGCTTCTTCTCACATGAAGACCTAAAATATCACCTTCTATATTCTTACCTTTAGATTCCTCATTATTAAGCAATTTGTTCTGCTTTATATCTTACTGCTTTTCAGACAACAAACTGTAGATGCTACCATGACACCAACCTGACTTCCCTGGGCAGATGACTTCACCAATGTGTCCTGGAGCCCCACGTCCCCAGAGCCCTGCCCAATTAGGGAAAGAGACAGGCTGGGGGTGTGGATCCACCTGTCAACACCCATGTCAAATGGAGAAGCAATTACAGAAGCCAGAACTCCCAACTTCTGCACCCCATAAAGAATTTTGATCCCCAGAGGGATAAAGAATAGGGAAGCTTCCATTGGAGGGGATATGGAACTTATCTCACAATCTTATTGGTCATTATTAAATTATGAATCACTTTTAATGAAAAAATAGGTAAGTGGGTTGATAGGTAGATTTTATGCCATTCACAAGATGTAATGCCATGAATGGGCCAGTGAATTGTCTTCTGATGCTGTTAAGTTTGCTTCACTCCTCAATCAGACGTAGAAGACAGCTGGGAGTCCATGGCCCATTCTTGCTTTTTCTTTCTTTTGGTGAATTCTTTTCTGTTTTTAATGACTGTGGTGCCTGTAAAATTGCCTGATTTGGGTTTCTACTATGAGAAGACTTCTTTGACCCTCACATTTCAGCCCTAACTTCCAGGGTCAGCTTCCACATTAAGTTGGATGGTATTTTGGATACCACTGACTTTGTCTTCTCTTCCCAGTGGCAGTGGTACAGGATTCAGACAGGGAATGTGGGGAACTGTGAGGCTGAGGTTGAGCATGGTGTGGACCGCCTATGAAAAATGGATGCCTGGAAGTACAGCCACCTTGTCAGTCTCCCCCACCTCAGGGTCGAGCAGGGAAGGGCCTTGGCTTTCCGGGTTCAGCCCCCCATCACTGTCCCCCGCCCCACAAGGGCACCACATTCTCTAAGCACAAAGGTTCACTTCCTTGTTCTCAAACTGGTTAGTCCACTTACTCTGCTACAAGAAGCCCCTCACCTCTTCCCTGTCTCAGTTCTTCTGACCATATATGGTTCAGTTCCCCCTGCCCACACAAAGACTCCTTCCCTCTCTCTCCCTGCACCTGCTGATAATCTCACTTCCTCATCCCCAGAACTGGCTACACCACCCGCCCAGCAGTTACTGGAAAAACCCTCGCCCTTTCTTGAAAGCTTGTTTGGAGGTTCTAGCAGGGGAGCGCAGCTACTCCTATACCTTCGACCAAAGACCGAACACGGGTCATTCTCTATTCGGGGAAGGCCGTCCTCGTCGAACGAGCATGCAGCTTCAGGAGGGACGCACATGGAGCAGTGAGGGAGGAAGGGGACACCTGCCTAGCCAGTCAGATCAGCTGAATCAACCCTGGCGATCACTGGGGTGACAGACGCTGCAGCGGGATCGCCCTCACATCCAACCCTCACCCTTTCTTAACCTCCTGGTGCCTTAACCATATTAGGTATAAACAAACTGCTTCCCCCTACCATCCTTTAAAATTTCTGCTCTGCTGCTCAATAAACAGATTATTGGCCACCATAGTCTCCTGGGGTGATCTTGGGTCTCGTGGGTTACAAGGGTATTCCAGCATATTCACCCCTGCTGCCTCCGGCCAGGTTCTTCCTGGCACCTGTCTCTGGTGGCCAACAGACCGGTCACGCTTAGAGGTCTGGACCCAAGATAGGCCCCCCACGAGAGCCCGACAGGAGAGGGGACAGCTTTTCTTCTTGGGATTTCTTTTTTTTTTTTCAATTTTTTTTATTGTTGTAGTTATTGCTGTTGTTATTGATATCATTGTTGTTGGATAGAACAGAGAGAAATGGAGAGAGGAAGAGAAGACAGAGAGGGGGAGAGAAAGATAGACACCTGCAGACCTGCTTCACCTTCTGTGAAGCGACTCCCCTGCAGGTGGGGAGCCGGGGACTCGAACCGGGTTCCTTATGGCGGTCCTTGTGCTTTGCACCACCTGTGCTTAACCCTCAGTGCTACCACCCGACTCCCTCTCCTTGGGATTTCTTATGGATTTTCAGTGAACTCTTTTTTTGACTGTGGACTAGAAATAGCAGATGATTTATTTGGTTATGTGTGTTCAGGTGACTTGAACTTTGGCTTCATTTCAGAGAGAAGAACAGAGGCTAGAAGATGAATAGAGCATGGGAGAAAATAAATTTAATAGCCTTAGTGATTGGCAGGATGTCTGTTATCCTAGGGTTGAGTTCCTCATGTCCCCAAGCAATCGAGGTGTCAGTACCCCTCACCCTTCATCAAACCCTCAGTCCTCACCCCACAGCACCAAATGCTCAGCCTCATTTCAGCCCACCACACTTTTTCTCCCCTACAGTGTATTTCTCTTTCTGAATTTCTTTTAGGTTTTTTTTTTTTTTTTCTAAATAATTTTTTTTTTTACTGGGACACAGTCACTGTCATTTGGTTACAAATCATCTTGCTTCTGCTTGATTTTTTAATATTTTTTATTAGTGATTTAATAATGAACAAGATTGCAAATTATGAGAGGTACAATTCCACACAGTTCCCACCACCAGAGTTCCGTGCCCCATCCCCTCCATTAGAAACTTCCCTATTCTTTATCCCTCTGGGATTAGGGACCCAAATTCCTTATGGGGTGCAGAAGGTGGGAGTTCTGGCTTCTGAAATTGCTTCTCTGCTGGACATGGGTGTTGGCAGGTGGAGCCATATCCCCAGCCTGTTCCTATCATTCCCTAGTGGGGCAGGACTCTTGTCAATTAATTTTCTAGATCAATGTTTCTTTTATTCTTTTTCCTCCCAGGGCTATGGCTGGGGCTCAGTACCTGCACCATGAATCTACTGCTCCTGGAGGTTTTTTTCTTTCTCCATCTTGTTGCCATTGTTGCTGCCATTATTGTTATTGTTTCGAATGATGTTGTTGTTGCTGGACAGGACAGAGAGAAATGGAGAGAGGAGAGGAAGACAGAGAAGGGGATAGAAAGATAGACACCTGCAGACCTGCTTCACTGCCTGTGAAGTGAACCACCTGCAGGTGGGGAGCTGGGGGCTCGAACCAGGATACTTACGCCTGTCCTTGTGCTTTGTGCCACGTGTGCTTAACCCGCTGCGCTACCTCCGGATGCCACTAGGTCAAATTTTCTATTGATGTTTCTCAGTTTGTAGTCTGACCTGTTAATTTTTGTGTATGACCTGAGCTAGGCATCAGGTCCCTGTCTTTCTAGCACATTCTGTACATCAGACTATGTTGAACGAGTCTCCTTTCCCCACTGATCAACATGAACATCTTTCCCAAGGTTCCTTTGGTCACTTTCCCTGCTTCCTTGATCTTTCCTTATGCCAATACCAGATTTCTGGGGTTATCTTAACCTGGCACCATCTTCAAATCAGATAATGTTCACCTTCGGATTTCTTTATTCCTTCCTACGAGTCTGAAGGCGGAATTTTAATTTGCTCTCTTTTGTACTTCATACAGAATCTCCTTTCTGTGCTCTAATCAAACATGACTGTTTTATGAATGGGTTCTTAAAGCACGGGCTTGTGTGGATATACACACTTCTCTTCACCGTGTTTCTGAGAAACGGTGTGTGACATGCCGTGAAATTTATGTCTGGCGGAAAGCAGTTCTTTTGTGCAGGAAGACTGGATTCCAAGCACGTATGCCCTCTGCTGATGACTGTTTCCAACTGCATCACATGGTGATGAACTCTTAGCTCCCTTTCCTCTCTTTGTTCATTTGGGATCTTCAGTGACAAATTCCCCAGTCCAATGTGACGGCACTTCTAACACATACATACCCCCACAGGCACACAGAGACCCTTGTTTCTGTATATCATTTAGACCTTACTTTTCTCTTCAGTTTGTTTTTTAATTTGTCCTGCCTGATGACTCAAGTTTTACATGTTTACTTTTCAAAGAACCTTTGGAAATGACCCAGCAACTTCATACCTCCCCCTCAATGATTCTCAGCTTTCTGTGCTGTCACTGACAATCCTTTCAAGCTTCACCAAAGAGGATGGATTTCGGTGAGTGTATGTGTGTGTGTACACACACAGCCTGGATTTCAGTGAGTGTATGTGTGTGTGTACACACAGCCTTTCTTCCTTCCCCTTTTTCCCCCTATTTTTTTATTAGATATCATTTAGATAGAGAGAGGAAGAGAGAGGGGGAGCTACTGGTATTGTGTTTTTGTCACCGTAGGTTGCTTTGGGTTATTTCGTGTATGATTAAAACCACACACTGATCTCTACTTCCTGCCTTATTTCTTAGAATATAGTTACTTCAAGTACTTTATTTTTTAATGTCTTACATTTGACAGTAAATACAATAGTTTGTACAAGCATAACATTTCTCAGTTTTCCACACACAACAATACAGTCCCCACTAGGTCCTCTGTCTTCCTGTTACTTCAAGTTTTAAAAACGTTCTCAAAAAGAATGATTTCATCTTTTTAAAAAAAATTTAGATATTTATTTATTCCCTTTTGTTGCCCTTGCTGGTTTTTGTTGTTGTTGTTGTAATTATTATTGTTGTTGTTATTGATGTCCTTGTTGTTGGATAGGACAGAGAGAAATGGAGCGAGGAGGGGAAGACAGAGAGAGGGAGAGAAAGACACCTGCAGACCTGCTTCACCACCTGTGAAGTGACTCCTCTGCAGGTGGGGAACTGGGAGTTTGAACTGGGATCCTTATGCCAGTCCTTGCGCTTTGCGCCACCTGCACTTAACCCGCTGCGCTACCGCCTGACTCCCAATTTCATCTTTTTTAATAGCTGTGATTAGGGCTGGGGAGGTCTCTTTGCCAGTATGTTGTCGGCGTGGCCATGCTCATGGCTGGGGTTTGAATCCCTGGCCATGTGGAAGGTTCCATGCCACTGAAGGAATGTCTTGAATGTAGACAAATAAACATTCTTTTTGTGTCTAGGATAGACACAGCCAATAAAGGCTTATGAGATATTCATTTCAAATCTGTGTGGTTCAGAATGTGGAACCCATCGCTACAAAACATTAACTGTACCTAATATTTAAATCAGCTGATGCTGATTTGTAAGAATATTTTACTTATTTACTTCTTTATTTATTTTATGTTTTTTTAACTTTATTTGTTATTGGCTAGAGGCAGAATGAAGTTGAGAGGTGAGGACCAGATAGAGAGGGAGAGAGACAGAAAGATAGCACTCGTGAAACTTTCCTCTGGCAGACGGGGACTCGTGGGCTTGAACCTGGGTCCTTGCACACTGTAATGTGTGCACTCAACCAGGTTTGCCACTGCCTGGCCCCAGTAAGAATATTTTAAGCCTCAGGATCAGTTTAAGTTCATGCATAGTGCCTGTAGATGCTAATTACTTTTCATGCGATTGATGCATTTTATTCCTATCTCTATCATTAGAGGATGCCACTGAGTTTTAGTGTTTGAATAAGCTATCCTAAGTTATGAGTTCATGGTATGGTGAAGCCAGTATTTCAACCAAGCCCATCTGACTTTATAATAAGCTCTTAATATATAGTACGGCCTATTTTTCTGTTTCACACATCTCCTATCTTAAAATGGCTTCCCAATGACAACAGCAATAATAATGACAACAACAAAGGTAACAACAAGGGCAACAAAAAATGGGGAAAATGCCTTCCAGGAGAGCAGGATTCATAGTGCAGGCACCGAGCCCCAGCGATAAGCCTGGAGAGGAAAAAAAAAAATGGCTTTCCATATAAGAGCTCTGATGAAGTTTTCAGATCTCACTTGTTATTCTAATTAAGATTTCTGCTGTCATATGAAAAGAAAGAGTTCCAGAAGAACCATTCTTTGAAGTTTGTTATTAGTAAAGAACAAACACCTCATCACAGACCCCTGCAAGCGTCAACCCGGCTTTGACCTAGCACGTTATGATTGGGCCCTCCTCAATCGCTATCGAACAGGCCATGGTCGGTGCGCCGCTATGTTCCATCGCTGGGGAGCCAGAGACGACCCGAACTGCCCCTGCGGCTTCAGACAGACTATGACCCACATAGTCTACGACTGCCACCTCTCCAGATTCAAAGGAGGTCTCGAAACTTTACATCAGGCTCAATCTGACGCTGTTGATTGGCTATGGAAGAAGGGCAAACGGTAGAAGAAGAAGAAGTGATTTGATAATGATTAATAAGACTGCAAGATAACAGAGGTACAATTCCACACAGTTCCCAACATCAGAGTTGCATGTCTCATCCCCTCCTTGGGAAGCTTTCCTGTTCTATCCCTCTGGGAGGAGGGACCCAGGATCTTTATGGGGAGCACAAAGTGGGAGTTCTGGCTTCTGAAATTGCTTCTCCAGTGGACATGGGTATTGGCAGGTGCAGCCATATTGCCAGCCTGTCTGCTTTTCTCATTATTGGTGGAATGATGGTGGACATGGGTATTGGCAGGTGCAGCCATATTGCCAGCCTGTCTGCTTTTCTCATTATTGGTGGAATGATGGTTTACAGTCAACAGTAAAATACAATAGTTTGTATATGTGCAACATTTGTCAGTTTTCTCCAGAACAATTCTGCCCCCTCTAGGTCTTCCTTCACCATCATGTTCCAGGACCTGAACTCACCCACCGGCCACCCCAGAGTCTATTACTTCAGTGCAGTACACCAAACCCAGTCCAAGTGCTGCTTTGTTGTATTATTTCTCAGCTTCTCTTTTTCGTTAGTACAGATCTGATACTGATAGACAAGACTGTGGGATGAGAGGGGCACAGTTTACACAACTCCCACCGCCAGAGTTCCGTATCCCATCCACTCCACTGGAAGCTTCCCTGTTATTTATCTCTCTGGGTGTGTGGACCAAAATTCTTTATTTTTTAAATTTATTTAAAAAAGGAGACATTAACTAAACCATAGGATACGAGGGGTACAACTCCACACAATTCCCACCACCAGATCTCAGTATCCCATGCCTTCCCTGATAGCTTTCCTATTCTTTATCCTTCTGGGAGTATGGATCCAAGGTCATTACGGGGTGCAGAAGGTGGAAAGGCTGGCTTCTGTAATTGCTAATCCACTGAAGATGGGCGCTGACAGGTCCATACTCCCAGCCTGCCTCTCTCTTTCCCTAGTAGGTTGGGGCTCTGGGGAAGCGGAGTTCCAGGACACATAGTTGGGGTTGTCTGTCCAGGGAAGTCTGGTCGGCATCATGGTAGCATCTGGAACATGGTGGCTGAAAAGAAAGTTAACATAAAAAGCCTGTTGTTGCGGTGGTCTGGTGTCGGGCTGCACCGTGGAGAAGAGAGCGGACGTCCAGAGCAAAGGGGTACACAAATCTTTATTATAGGATGGGGGGGGAGGTTTGGTTCAGACCACGTGGAGCCAGCCAGCAATGGCCGACCACGGGGAGGGGGGGGGGAGCAGGGAGCGAGACCTCAGAGAGGGAGAGCCAAGAGCCCAGAGAGAGGGGAGGGGTGAGGGGGCTTTTTATTGGGCGACAACCAGGGGTGATGTGTAGGGCCAGGATTGGTTGAAAGGGGGCACTCTAGGATTTAGCGGGGCATAGAAAAACCTGGGGGCGGAGACTGCATCAGAATAACTCCTCTGCAACAAAAGCCAAACAAATTGTTGAACAATCGTGGACCTAAAGGCTGAAATAGTGCAGATAAAGTGTTGGGGGGTCCTCTATTTTGTAGACAGCTAGTAGGCTTATTTTAGTTATATTTCAAAGGGCCTGTAGCTATACTAGTTTTTTTTTTTTTTCTGAGCCTGAAATCTGATATGCAGGTGGATCCAAGTTATTGTCTGGGAAGGTTATGTCATGGCTGGAAAAGGGACAGAAAGCTGAGAGTAGCTCCCTAATATGGGGAAGGGGTATAAATATTGTTGACTGTAAATCCAATCGATTTGATTTGGTCTGGGGCCCATATTCAGCTTAGGAGCCTATGTGATCTCTGCATCCCTGTAGATCTGAGCTCACATTCTGTGGTCATGAGTAGGAACATTCCAAGCTGCCCCAATGCCGACCCATCTTCCTCAGGTGTAGCATAGAGTATGTTGTCCATTCTCCCTTTACAGGATGGAACATTCTCTACCTTTGTTGATCCAGGTTGAGGGTAAGGTCCTATATGGGGCCCACAAAGGGGTCTATTGTGTTGTTTCTATACGGGGCCCATAAAGGGGTCTATTGTGTTGTTTCTGATAGAGATGACCAGTAACAATGGAGAGAGGGACTGATTTGAGGTCTAGGCCCATCATGTCTGTTTGGGAATCTCAGGACTCCCGGAATAGGGTCCCAGCTGATTGGGGTGGCCTGATAGTGATTAAAGAGAGTCATCATTAAAGTACTCCAGTCCCTTGCCCTTATTCAGCTTTTGAAGTCCTTGCTTTGGCAAGGTTCGCTTTGGACTAAGTGTGAGAATTATAATAGGAAGTAGGTGAGGAGGGTACCTAAGTCTAATTAGATACTATTTCATTAGGAACTTTATACTGACTCACTGCAGATTACTGTGTACTTTTGCTTTCAGGTATATATTTTACACTAGTTTATGGGTACATGTGTACATATGCTCTATCTCACGGGACCTGGCCTATATCTAGGTTTTAGGACTTTGTTAGGAAGTGAACCACCTGGAATGGAATTAGAGAATACAAAAGAAAGCAAAAGTCTCACCCGAGTAATGAAGCTGAAGTGTTGTCATTCCACAAGTGACGTCTCTGGACACAGTCTGAAGTGAAGCATGTGTTGCATTGATTAGGCTGTGATCAGCGGATGCAATATTACTTGATATGAATTGAGAGAAGCATGCAGGAAAGTGGGCCTCACCCTAGAGGTTCCAGGACTGGGGGAAATATAGACTCTAGTGGAAATGTGAGGTTCCTGCTGTCTTAGGGTTCAAGAAGACAATAGATAGTTATTGTTATCACATTATTTGGTAATTAGGTTAACTTTGAAAAATCCCTTTGTTAGGATTTGCTGTATCATACCCAACATCACCATAATTTGTCCTTTGACATTATTTGTATATAGCTGTGCCACCAGTAGCTTCTGTTCTCCCTGTTCTGGTCTAGGCTTTTGAGAGAGTCAACATAGCAAAGACTCAGCCTATGTATTAAAAAGACTCAATCTGTGCTTTAAAATGTTTGAGACATATAATCAATTTTCCCCTCTCATATTAACTAGTGATTTATATGACTACAAATTAATAGGAGTGTACATAAACACCATTCCCACCACCAAAAGACTGTCCCATCCCCCCCCTCAACCCCCTCACCCACCCACCCCCGTACCGGGAAGTCAAATATCCACCCTCACCCTCACCCCAGGGTATTTACTTTGGTGCTATACTCCAGATTTAGTCAAATCATGCTTTTAGTCTCCCTGTCTGTTCTTCTTTCTCAACTTCTGTTGATGAGTGGGATCATCCCATACTCATCTGTATCTTTCTGACTTAGCTCACTTAACATAAATAATTCCTTCTAGCTCCATCCAAGATGGGTCAGAGAATGTGGGTTCATTGTTCTTGATAGCTGCATAGTATTCCATTGTGTATATATATACCACAGCTTTCTCAGCCATTCATCTGTTGTTGAGCACTTGGGTTGCTTCCAGGTTTTAGCTATTATGAATTGTGCTGCTATGAAAATAGGTGTACAAATATCTTTTTGGTTGGGTGTTATGGAGTCCTTGGGGTATATTCCCAGGAGAGGAATTACTGGGTCATATGGAAGGTCCATTTCTACCCTTGTGAGAGTTCTCCAGACTGCTCTCCACAGAGATTGGATCAATTTACATTCCCACCAACAGTGCAGAAGGGTTCCTCTGTCCCCACAGCCTCTCAACCATTTGTTGCTGCTGTCCTTTTTGATGTATGCCATTCTCACAGGAGTGAGGTGGTATCTCAGTGTTGTCTTATATGCATTTCTCTGACAATCAATGACCTGGAGCAGTTTTTCATGTGTTTGTTAGCCTTTTGCATCTCTTCTGTAGTGAATGTTCTGTTCATATTCTCTGCCCATTTTTGGATGGCGTCATTTGCTTTTTTGTTGCTAAGTTTGCTGAGCTCTTTGTATCTTTTGGTGATTAGTCTCTTGTCTGATGTATGGCATGTGAAGATCTCCCATTCTGTGAGGGGTCTCCTTGTTTGTGTGATAGTTTCTTTGGCTGTGCAGAAGCTTTTCAATTTGATGTAGTCCCATTGATTTGTTTCTGCTTTAGTCTTCCTTGCAATTGGGTTGGTAGCATCAAAGATGTCCTTGAGGTTTAGGTGGGAAAGTGTTCCACCAATGTTTTCCTCTAAGTATTTGATAGTTTCTGACCTAACATCCATGTCCTTGATCCATATGGAGTTGATTTTTGTTTCTAGTGAGTTAAGGTGGTTCAGTTTCATTCTTCTACATGTTTCGACCCAGTTTTCCCAGCACCATTTATTGAAGAGAGCCTCCTTCCTCCATTTAATACTTTGGGACCCCTTATCAAAGATTAGATGTCCATAGGTGTGGGGGTTTAGTTCTGGGCTTTCAATTCTGTTCCACTGGTCTGTGTGCCTATTTTTGTTCTAGTACTAGACTGTTTTGATGATGATGGCCTTATAATATAGTTTGAGATCTGGGAGTGTGATACCTCCATTTATATTTCTTTTCCTCAAGATTGTTTTAGCAATTTTGGGTGTTTTCTCGTTCCAGATAAATGACTGCAGTTTATGTTCTATTCTCTTAAAGAAGCTTGGTGGAAATTTGATGGGTATTGTGTTAAATTTTGTATATGGCTCTGGGTAGAATATTTATTCTGATGATATTAATTCTTCCAATCCATGAGCATGGGATGTCTTTCCATTTCTTGGTATCATTTTCTATCACCTTGAATAGTGACTCGACTCATAGTTTTTAGTATACAAGTCTTTTACTTCGTTGGTCAGGTTTATTTCTAGGTATTTTATTGATTTTGCTGCAACAGTGAATGGGAGTAATTTCTGGATATCTTCTTCAGATTTAGTGTTTGTATGAAGAAATGCCACTGATTTTTGTACATTGATTTTGTAGCCTGACACCTTGCTATATTGCCTAATAACTTCCAGTAGTTTTCTGCTGGATTCTTTAGGTTTTTCTATGTATACTATCATGTCATCTGCAAATAGTGAGAGTTTGGCTTCTTCCCTTCCAATCTGTATTCCTTTGATTTATTTCTCTTGCCTGATTGCTATGGCAAGAACTTCCAATACTACATTGAAGAGTAATGGTAACAATGAACAGCCCTGTCTAGTTCCCGATCTGAGGGGAAATGCTTTCAGCTTCTGTCCATTGAGTATGATGTTGGCTGTGGGTTTGCTATATATGGAATCTTCCATCTTGAGGAATTTCCCATCTATTCCCATTTTTTTGGCAGTGTTTTGAGCATGAATGGGTGTTGGATTTTGTCAAAGGCTTTCTCTGCATCTATTAAGATAATCATGTGTTTGGTTTTGCTTTTATTGATGTGGTGAATGACATTGATTGACTTACATATGTTGAACCAACCTTGAATTCCTGAGATAAATCTCACTTGGTCGTTCGTGATGAACAATCTTTTTGATATACTGCTGTATCCAGTTGGCCAGGATCTTGTTTAATATTTTGGCATCTATGTTCAGCAAAGATATTGGTCTGTAGTTTTCCTTTTTTGTTGTGTCCCTATCTGCTTTTGGCATCAAAGTGATGTTGGCTTCATAGTTGGCTTAAGAGTTCACTCCAAAGTCTCCATCTTGGCTCCGCTCCCCTAGTTCTTTTGGACCAAAATTCTTAATGGGGTGCAGAAGTTGTGAGTTCTGGCTTCTGTAATTGCTTGTTTGCTGAATATGGGTGGTGGCAGGTGGATCCACACCCCCAGCCTGTTTCTATCTTTCCCTAGTGAGGCAGGGCTCTGAAGAGGGGAGGTTCCAGGACATATTGGTGAGGTCATCTCCCAGGGGATGGCATTATGGTAACATCTGCAACTTAGTGGCTGAAAGGTGCTAAGATAGAAAACAGAATAAATTGTTTAATAAACAGAAACTCAAAGATAGGAATAGAGCAGGTAAAACTAGGGAGTCTTTGTGTAGGAAGAAGCTTGGAACTCTGTTTTAGGAATGTTCTTTGTGGCCCATGACTTGAGTAATTTTTGCCTGAAGCTGATAGCCAACATTCAGGTGGAAAAACACTGTACTATATGGGAAGATTGTGTCAGGGTGGAGAATAGGACTGGAAAGTGAGCTCTTAATATACAGTGCTGTCTATAATCTCTGTTTCACATATCTACTATCTTAAAATAGTTTTTCATATTAAGAGCCCAGAAATCCTTTCTTTGTCTAATTTAGATTTATGTTGTATTATGCAAAGAAAGAGTTGTAGAAGAATCATTTTTAAAATTAAATTGAAAAGGAAGGGTTGTCTCCACTGGAGTCTTTTTTTCCATAAGAGTCTTTACAGCTTCACTGCCCCACAAGTCACTGCTCCTCTTGTGTTAACTAAGTCCAAGCCCTTCCCAGTGTTGGCATATGTATATTCTGGCTAAGTTACAAAAAAAAAAAAGCATTGCTTTTCACTTTTAATAGAATATAATTGCTGTATAATATTGCCCATGTTCAAAGTATGAAACATAAGGAATCGATATATGTATAACATTTGATTTTTCATACTAACATTTTCTAATATCTCATCTCTGGCCCATTCAATATTCTGATTTTCATGCCTCCTGGCTGGAAGAATGCAAGAATTCAATATGCAGGTGGAGGGTAGATCGCATAATGGTTGTGCAAACAGACTCTCATGCTTGAGGCTCCAAAGTCCCAGGTTCAGTCCCCCGTACCACCATAGGCCAGAGCTGAACAGTGCTCTGGTTTAAAAAAAAAAAGAATTCAATATGTACTGATCTCTTTTTATTATTATTATTATTATTATTATTATTATTATTACAGAGAATCAGAACAAAAACAAAGAAGTCGTGGGGTACCGCTTTATTTCAGGTTTGATGTTCCAGTTTTATAAGGGTTGTTCTTCATTTTTTGTGAGCTCATGCTAGTGTCCCTATGTAAAAGTGTGTATAACAAAGAGGGAGGGAGGGAGAGATAGAGATAGATAGAGAGAGAGAGAGTCATATCACAGAAAGCTATATCTGAATACTTACTTATCAATGACTTATTTATTTATTACCTGAGTACTGCGCAGCTCTGGCTCATGGTGGTGTGGGGATTGAACCTGGGACTTTGAAGCCTCAGGCATGAGAGTCTCTTTGCATAACCATTATGCTATCTACCTCCCACAGCTATCATTGAGTTTTTAAGTGTACAGTTATCTTCCCATCTCTGTGTCCTTCCCAAATGGATTTCTGAGAATCCAGGACCTAAGAATACCTGAAGATGCCTGATTCTATCTGACTGTCTGTCTGTCTGTCTGTCTGTTTGTCAACAATTTAAAGTTTGGAAATGAACCCAGGGAATGCCTAGAGCTAATGAAAGAGAATTCATCAGGTTTTTCTTTCTTTCTTTGCCAGAATTTTAAATGAACTCTTTAGTGGGCTTTGTCATCATCCAGACTTGAGTGAAATAATTAAAATAAAATAAAATAAGAACAGCATATGGAAGCATTCTAACATAAAGAAAAAGGAAAAGTTACAAGGGAAACTGAGCTCCTAGCTTTTACCACAGAACGGCAGTATGACTGTAGAGCTCTCCCAGAAACATTCTCTGCCAAGGGTAATGGTGCTGCCTCTCAGGCAGCTGAGATCAATCAGGATGGCGATATATATCAAGTGTCTAATCATCATATTGAATCCTATTGCATAACAGCCTAGTTGTATTCTTAAAATTGGGGTGGGGAAGCCAAGTCCATCAGAGCAGGTTTCTCTCAGAGGGGCACTTCCATCACTGCACATGGAAGCATCTTTGCTCTCAGAAGTGTTTGCGATTCCCAAGAACCTTTATCTCAGCCCCACGACGGCTCCCCAACATGCTGCTTTTTCTCAGCCTTCCGACGAGGAAACTAAGTGCTGGAAGAAGATGCTTAGTTTCATCAGGGAGAAGGTGAGGCTCTTGGATAAGAGCAAAGATGGCAAGAAATCGTGGAGGTTGCCCACCATGGTGGCTTTTCCGGCTCCACCCTGAAAGATGAAGAGAGCGTCCTGCAAGGGCAACTGTCTCTGTCCACCAGGAAGCAGAGCTAAAGGGGTGTTCTTTCTTGTCTGGAGGGCCCTGAGAATGTTGAAAACCGTATTTTAGAAGGTTCTAAACAGTTTTCTGTGCTCTAACTACAAAAATATGCAATTTAGAAGGAATCCACTAGGTATCCTGGGAATTCTCTTAGGGTGGTAGACTCGAACTGACTAACCACGACAAATGAGAGGTGAGTATAGAGCTTTCAGCCTGTAGGCCTGTGTCTACCTCCAGAGGAGGCTCCTTTTTTTTTTTTTTTTTACATGCCTCATATGCTTGGGGTCTTGAGTTTTTACTTATTTTTATTTATTTATTTTTTTATTTAAGAAAGGAGACATTAACAAAACCATAGAATAAGAGGGGTACAATTCTGCACAATTCCCATAACCTGATCTCCATATCCCATCCCCTCCTCTGATAGGCTTCCCATTCTCTATCTCTCTGGGAGTATGGATCCAGGGTCCTTGTAGGTTGCAGAAGGTAGAAGGTCTGGCTTCTGTAATTGTTTCCCCACTGAACATGGGTTTTGACTAGTCGATCCATACTCCCAGTCTCTCTCTCTTTCCCTAGTAGGGTGGGGCTCTGGGGAAGCAGAGCTCCAGTACACATTGATGGGGTCGTCTGTCCAGGGAAGTCTGGTCAGCATTTTGCTGGCATCCGGAACCTGGTGGCTGAAAAGAGAGTTAACATACAAAGCCAAACAAATTGTTGAACAATCATGGACCTAAAGACTGGAATAGTGCAGATGAAGTGTCGGGGGTATTCCCTGTATGCTCTTGTGTACTTCTGCTTTCAGGTATATATTTTTCCCCTAGTTTATGGCACGTGTGAACCTATGCTCTATCTCAGGGGACCTGGACTATATCTAGGTTTGGGGACTTTATTGGGGAGTGGAACACCTGGAAAGGAAAGGTCTCACCCGAGTGATGAAGCTGAAGGGTTGTCATTCCACAACTGAAGTCTCTGGACACAGTCTGAAGTGAAGCATACTGGAGTGGCACTAGTTGCATTGATTAGGCTTCGATCCACGGATGCAATATTATTTGATTTGAATTGAGAGCAGTATGCAGAAAAGTGGGCCCCACCCTAAGGTTCCAGGACAGGGGGAAATATAGGCTCTATAGTGGAAATGTGAGGTTCCTATTGTCTTAGGGTTCAAGAAAGCAATGGACAGTTATTGTTATCGTCACATTATTTGGTAACGATAGGAGGCTCCTTTTTAAATGAGTTGTGAGTGTTGAAATGTGTCAACAATGATTTGCAAGACAGTTGTTGTCAGAGGGGCACAGCTTCATCCACCACTGTGCCTTGGGTCCTCAACAAGCTGTCAGGCTCTACATTGTGCAGCTCCGCATTCCTGGACTTAGCTATCTAGTCTCTCTGGGTCTCCCCCTTTTGCCTCTTTCTCCTTAAAAGTTTAAGCTCCACTTGTATGTGATATCATTCCATATTCACCCCTTCTTCTGGTCCATTTCACTTAACATGAACCCTTCCAGCTCCACCCAGGAGACTTCACAATACTCTAGGAAAGAACGCCCTCAATCTGTATTCTGTTTGTCTTTGTATCTTCGTGAGAATAAATTTTGAATGTACATCACACACACTGACTTCCCGTAAATCTTTGTGTTGTATGCAGAAGAGTGTAAATATCATAGTAAATTGAAACCCAGGGATATGTTGAAATACTTCTTTTTAACAGGTAGCAAGTTTGTTTGCTGGGGCTCAGTGCCTGCGCCATGAATCCACTGCTCCTGGAAGCCATTCCCCCCCCCCCTTTGTTGCCCTTGTTGTTGTAGCCTTGTTGTGGTTATTACTGTTGTTGATGTCGGTCATTGTTGGATAGGACAGAGAGAAGTGGAGAGAAGAGGGGAAGACAGAGAGAGGGAGAGAAAGACAGACACCTGCAGACCTGCTTCACCACCTGTGAAGCAACTCCCCTGCAGGTGGAGAGCTGGGGGGCTTGAACCGGGATCCTCCCACCGGTCCTTGTGCTTTGCGCCACAAGCACTTAACCCACTGTGCTACCACCTGACCCCCATGTTTCCTTTTTATTAATTTCCTTCTAGTCCAAGTCTTTCACACAGCCATTCCTCAGAAGTAATAGTTCGAAACAATATAAATAACTAGTGCATCTGGCTGAGTGCATACACAGGACAGTGCACAAGGACCTGAGTTCAAACCCCGAGTTCCCACCTACAGGGGGAAAGCTTCCAGAGTGGTGAATCAGGGCTGCAGGTGTCTCTCTTCCTCTTTATCTCCCCTTTCTCTCTTGATTTCTTTCTGTCTCTAGCCAATAGTAAAAAATAAGTAGCAATCTTTAAAAAAAATTTTTTTTTTTACATTTATTGCTTTATTTTCCCTTTTGTTGCCTTGGTTTTTATTGTTGTTGTAGTTATTATTGTTGTTGTTATTGATGTCATTATTGTTGGATAGGATAGAGAGAGAGAAATGGAGAGAGGAGGGGAAGACAAAGAGGGGGAGAGAAAGACACCTGCAGACCTGCTTCACCGCCTGTGAAGCGACTCCCCTGCAGCTGGGGAGCTGAGGGCTTGAACCAGGATCCTTATGGTTCATAAGCCTTCACGCCAGGTGCTCTTAACATGCTGCGCTACCACCCGACTCCCAGTAACAATCTTTTAAAAGAAGATTTATATGAAACATCTTCCAATGAGATGAAGAGATGATACAGATAATACTTACTTAACATGGATGTGTATTATTTCCCACAAACCATCCCTGCACCATCAAATGTGGCTAGATGTGCTGGAAACATGCTTCATCCTGCTCCATACTGTGATTACTTTCTCACCAACCTGGTTTTCTCACTAGACCACAGGTACTAGGAGGCCAAGAACCTCACTGTATTCTCTGGTTCATCTTTAAGGACTAGTGTAAGGCAGGTCATTCCCAAATTGGCTTTTACTGGAGAGTTAGTAAGTGAAGGAGACAGAGAAAAATCTTTTAAAAATAGGAAGGTGAGGGAATTGGGTGGTGGTGCAGTGGGTTAAGCGCAGGTTGCGCAAAGCATGAGGACCACCATAAGGATCCTGGTTCGAGCCCCCCTGGCTCTCCACTTGCAGGGGAGTCGCTTCACAGGTGGTGAGGCAGGTCTGCAACTCTCATCCCGTCTCTGTCTCCCCTCTTCTCTCCATTTCTCTCTGTCCTATCCAACAACATCAATAACCACAACAAGGGCAACAAAAAGGGAAAATAAATAAATCTTTTAAAAAAGTAAAACATTTAAAAACAATTAGGCAGGAGAGGGGCCGGGCAGTGGTGTATCTGATTAAGTGCTCACATTACAGTGCTCAAGGACCCAGGTTTCAAGCCCCCCAGTCCCTACCTGCAGGGGGAACGCTTTTCGAGTGGTGAAGCAGGGCTGCTGGTGTCTATCTCTCTCCTTTTCTGTCACCCCCTTCCCTCTATATTTCTGGCTGTCTCTATCCAATCAATCAATAAATTTAATAAAGATAATTTTTAAAAAGAAAAGAAAATCCACCTTAAGAAAAGAAATATGAAGGAAAGAGGTCAGGCGGTGGCGCACCTGGTTAAGTTCATACATTACAGTGCACCAGGACCCAGGTTCAAGCCCCTGGTCCCCACCTGCAGGGGAAAAGCTTCACAAGTGGTGAAGCAGGACTGCAGGTGTCTCCCTGTCTCTATCTCTCTCTGCTTCCTCCTTCTCTCTCAATTTCTCTCTGTCTCTAAGGAAAGAGAGAGAGAGAGGCTGAGGATTGAACTTGGGACCTTCTTCTTCTAGCGTTTGCCCTTCTTCCGTAGCCAGTCAACAGCGTCAGGTTGAGCCTGATGTCTGTTTGTTGCTGGCTTTGAAAGTGACTGGGATCCATGTGGATTCAGTCGGCTAGGAAGGATCGTCAGTTTCCCCAATAAATGGGTACTCACGGGATGCACCACGGGAAGGTCGATCCAATGCATCCCAATTGAGAGCTCAGTGCTCTCAACGCTGTACCACCTCTAGGACTGAACTTTGAAAAATCTGAATTTTCAGTGGGGGTATGTATGCACTCCCATGACATTCTAGAAGGAGCTCAGCTGAAATTAGGAGGAAAGGAAGTGAGTTAAGCCCCAAATGGAAGGACAGATTTGGCATGATCTCACTTATAGCTGGGACTTAAGAAACAAAGACAAAAAGGAAAAACACAAAGTAAATCTTGGACTGGGGTGGGGTGTATTGCATCTAAGCAAAGAACTCTGAGAAACAAGGAAAGGGAGGGCCCTAGGGGTATTGTAGGGTCCTGGTAAATGAAGGTGTCAAAGGACCTACACTGGGGGGTATGAATGTAATGCAGATACCTATAACAGAGAGAGGTGAGGAATTGTAGCCTTTTGTCAACAACTTGCCTATAAACTGTTAGCTACCCCCCCCCCAATAAAGTGATGGGGTGGCATTTAATGGAAGTAGCTAACAGAGGCAATCCAGTATTGAGGACTAGAATAGTATTTAGGACTAGAAGGGTTATGGAAGGGGTGAGGCTTTGTGAATTATTAAGGATCTCATCGAAAGAATCAAATATGGCAGTTCTCAACACACTCAGCAGACGATGCACTTGAAGTGTTAACAAGTCTAAAAAAGATAACATTCCCTGCTGAAACTGTTGCCTCTTTCCCAAGCAAAATCTGTTATTCTCATGTCTTGAACATCTGCTGCTGGGGGTGGGGCTGGGGACGGGGGTGGGGGCAGAAATCTCAGTCTTATATGTCTCTTTAAGTCACAGGCACACTAGAGTCACTGAATGAATCCCCACGAGGTCATTCGAGACAATTCCATTTTGGAGTCTGTCTCTCCTTTGATCTCCATGGCTGAAGTGCACCCCAAGTCACAAGCTGAAGATGTCACCTTCTTTGGAATCCATCCTCTGTGTTGTCCTAGATGTAGCAAACCGATCCAGGAACACCCAAATCCCTTTAGATGGCAGGTTTTAAGTTATATATTTCTGGAAGGTAGGCTAAAATGTCCATGAACTTAAAACCCGGTAACCACCAGGTAGATGGTGGTTACCTTAGCAACTGTATCAGTGTAGTGTTTCTTCTCTCACTCTGGCTATACCAGCAGCCTTCCTCCCAGGGATCAGAAGCAGTAAAAGGGGAAATAAACAGAAGCATTCACTGAGCCAAGGGTTTGCCAGCCAGGAGACCTTTCCAAGACATCTGGGTCTCTGGGGCAGGGTTTTATTTTTAGCTGTTTTTATTTATTTATTTATTTAAAGGGGGGTGATCAAAAGTGGTGTTAACATGTAAGCAAGACATCTATTTTATAAGATGAGACTCCCACCAAAGGCATTCTTAACATCATCTGTCCCTGTGTAGTGAAGAGTGGCAGGTGGGAAAGAATGTGGCTTAGGTGACCAGACAGCTGTCATTTTCATTCTTAAACTTCATGTAATGAAAGGACATTAGACAGGTGATTTCACTTTTTTTTTTAATGGTCCTTTCACATTTCTCAAATCTGTTTTCTCCTTTGTTATAGTAATAATGGTCTTACCCATAACCTTAAATGGCTGTGAATCATTAAATAGTGTGTAGTATGGAGAATAATGTGCTCTTAAAATTTCCTTCTTTTGTAGCCAGGAGTATAGCATAAGGGTTATGCAAAAGACTTTCTTCCCCCCCCCCCCACCTCCATCTTTTTCTTGGGGGTATAGTGGCAAAAGACCTTGAAGCCTGAGTCTCCAAGGCCCCAGATTCAGTCCCTTCCAACCTTTGACTATAAAGCAGAGCTGAACAGTGCTCCAGTAAGGAAAAAAAAAAAACACTGTTTCTTTTCCTATTTAAAAAGGAACACTTATTTATTATTTTCAGCTTTCTGTTTCTGAACACATTAGTGTTTGATGCTAAGGATAAAATCCAAACCTGAAACCAGCCACTAAATATTAGCTGCGAGCTATATTTAAGTCAGATTTTTATTACCCCTTTTTTTCTATTATGTACCTTAATTTCCTTACAATAAACCAAGACAAATACCATTTTATGGATGACAGGGTTGTTAAACCCTTTAAAGATATTTCTGATATTCCTGAAGTAATATCAGAATAAAAGGTTATTGAGTCACAGTTGTCTTATTGGCAAAGAAAAAGCCAGGAAACTCAGTCTCTCCTGGGAGTGGGGGGGAGGGTGGGGCTGGGCAGTACATACCTGGTAGATTACACCTGTTACAGTACGCAAGGACTTGGGTTCTAGCCCCCGTCTTCCACCCACAGGGGGAAAACTTCCTGATCGATGAAGCAGTGTTGTAGGCATCTCCTATTCTCTAAATCCCTATCTCCCCTTTTCCTCTAAATTTCTGTCCATCCAAATAGTATATATATATATTCCCTCCAGGAGACCTTTTTTTTCCATTTTTGTTGCTCTTGTTATTGTTATTATTATAGCTTTTGTTGTTGTTGTTGGATAGGACGGAGAGAAATCAAATGAGGAGGGGAAAACAGAGGGGAGAGGAAAACAGACACTTGCTGACCTGCTTCACTCCCCCCTTGCATGTGGGGAGCCGGGGGATGGAACAGAGATCTTTGTGCTGGGTCCTTGTGTTTCGCGCCATGCGCACTCAACCCGCTGCCCTTCCACCGGGCCCCCAATGAAATATTTTTTAAAAAATTTGGCCTTTCCTTTGCTCGCCTAGCATCTGCAACATTGCCGTGCACATGGTGAGAACAGCCAAATAAGCATGGCAAAGCCTGACTAAACCAGACTAAACGCAAACCTCAAATTCACATACTAGATCCCTGGGTCCTGCCATATATGAATTGCATTGAAAGAGAGACAATGATATTGACCCGAGAAAGGTTACGTGGGTGAAAAATCTTTGCCCGGCCATTAAAAATAATTAGAATAGTCAGGTCATATGCCCTACCTGGTGAGTTATTTCTCCCCCGTCACCTCCCCATGCACTTTCTGAGTGAGAAGAATGTAAATTTGAGACAAAAAGATAATAACAGAAGGTGCAGCGAATGAAAGCTATGAGGTAGGGCAGCAGGTGGTGGGCCTTCTAAAAGGGGACCTGGCCATTGCAGAGAAAGTTATTTTAGACCATTAGCAGCTCAATGGATAATTGAGTCATGACTTGAGAATTCAGTGACTATCTTCCCCTCCCTTATGAATGAAATTTTTATTCTCTGTTTGGTTTACTCCAAGAAGCCCCGCCTTTCCTGGTGGAGGGTTCATTATTGCAGTTCAAGCAGTAGACCCAGCATCACCTATCAATGACCTTGAAAGCTTGTTTTGAGGTCCTAGCAGGGGAGCTCAGCTACTCATACACCCTCAACCGAAGACCAGTCCGTCTCTATTCGGGGAAGGCCGTCCTCTTCGACTGAGCACGCAGCTTTGGGAGGGACGCACATAGAGCCATGAAGGAGGAAGGGGACACCCGCCTAGCCAGCCAGATCAGCCAATCAACTCTGACAATCAATGGGGTGACAGATGTCGCAGCCAGATCACACTCACATCCTCTAAAGGACTTTGAAAAGCACCATTCCCCCCCCCCTTTAAAAAAATGTTTTTCTTTTGGTTGTTTAGTGGTTTAATAATGATTCACAAGATTGTAAGATCACAGGGGTACAGTTCCACACAGTTCCCACCATCCCCTCCATTGGGAGCTTCCCTATTCTTTAACCCTCTAGGAGGATGGACCCAAATTCTTTATGGGGAGCAGAAAGTGGTTGGTCTGGCTTCTGTAGCTACTTCTCTGCTAGACCTGGGTGCATATCATCACTGCATCTCAAACTACCTCAGGATGTAAGAGAATAAAACTATCATCATTTTACTATGCTGGTGGGTACTGTGGTGAGGAATCTGAAGTCAGTGCAGCAGGCAAGGCTTGCCTCTATCTGAAGGGTGTCTTATCTATCTAGCTGTATGTTGACAAGCCTTGGCTGGCATGGGGCCATTTCAGAGGCTAAGGGCTGGGATAACATGAAGCATCATTGTTCATACAAATGCTAAAGGGCTGGGATAACATGAACCATCATTGTTCATACAAATGCTACATGTTAAGGCTTCCTTCAAGACTGGTCTCAGTTGAAGGGACCAAGTAGTGGCGCACCTGATTAAGTCCACACACTACAATGCACAAGGATCTGAGTTCAAGCCTCTGGTCCCCACCTGCAGAGGGGAAAGCTTCACAAGTGGTGAAGCAAAGTTGTAGGTGTCCCTCTTAATTTCTCTCTGTCTTTCTCCAATAATAAGTGAATAAATGAATTTACAAAGACTGGTCTCAAATGAAAGTGAACCAGAGTCACTAGGTGTGACAGAGAAGCACGTGCAGCATTGACATACTGCTTGTGAAGTCCCCCCCCCCCCCCCCAGGTAGGAGCTGGGGCTTGAACCCAGGTCCTTGAGCGCGGTAATATGTACATAGAACCTGGTGTGCTGCTAGCCTGCCTTGGCCCTTCATTTCTAATCTTCATGATGTATAAGTTTTCCTTCCATTATGTACTGACCAAGACATGCCTGATAGTGTTGGACAGAGATGGTGAAAGGAAACCCCTTCCTCCTGTTGTGACATTTAAGAGCAAGTGTTCAGTTCTCTACTATTACAGATACGATGCGAACTGGAAGGACTTTTTTCCTAAAGCACCATTATCACGCTGAGCGAATTTAAAAAAAATATTTATTTATTTATTCAATTTTGTTGCCCTTCTTTTATTGTTGTAGTTACTATTGTTGTCGTTGTTAGATAGGACAGAGAGAAATGGAGAGAGGAAGGGAAGACAGAGACGGGGAGAGAAAGATAGACATCTGCAGACCCGCTTCACTGCCTGTGAAGCGACTCCCCTGTAGGTGGGAAGCCAGGGGCTCGAAATGGGATCCTTATGCCGGTCCTTGTGCTTTGTGCCACCTGCGCTTAACTCATTGTGCTACTGCCCGACTCCCCACGCTGAGGGAATTCTTTCTTTCTCTCTGGTTCATTGAAAGTTTTATTATTGTGGATGAGTATAAAATTTTGTTGCTTGGCTTCATATAGCTTTGGAGATGACCATATGGGAGAAGTAGAAGTCCTTCTGATAATGACATTATTTGCCCCTCTTGCTGTAACCAACCATTCATTCCTGAAATGTAATTTGTCAAAAAAAAAAAAAATATATATATATAATGCCTCCAGGGTTATGACTAGGGCTCGGTGTCTGCAGTAGGAACCAGTTGCTTCTGGCAGTCTTTTTTACTCCCCATTTTATTGGATAGAGACAGAGAGAAATTGAGAGAGGAGGGGGAGACAGAGAGGGAGAGAGACAGAGAGATACCTGCAGCCCTGCTTCATCACTTATAAAGCTTTCCTTGTGCAGGTGGGAAGTCGGGGGCTGGAATCCGCATCCTTGAGCTTAGTACCATGTGCACTTAGGTGCTCTACCGCATGGCCCCATCAAATAATCATGTCCATATTTCTGGACTTCATTTTCCAATGTCTAAGTGCTTTTGCATCAACAGTGAGAGATTTATGGCATGAATCTTACCTTTCTTTTAAGACTCTTTCTGTGTAAGTATCATTATCTAAGCATCAATATCTGAGTTGGACAGGAGACTTAACATGAGCAGTGCATATTCTCTGCTTCTGAAACTTTGCAGAGGATTGGTTGTTGGCATGCTTCTAGTTCTGCTTCTGGGATCCCTTCTGTTACATTGTTTGACGTTGTGGTCTATTTACATGGATATTCTGTTACATTGGTTTGGTCTCACTCCCCCTGCTTCCGGGAGATTTTGGTTTAGTCTTTGCCTTTTTAGGCTTCTTTCTTCTCCCCGCCCCCTATCATTCGTACTTCCTTGGTTCCTGATGCTGGGGCCGGAGGAGAGAGATGGAGGAGCCCATTGTGTTGTGATTAGGTGGTTGGACTGCTTGCCCGCTCATGAATAAAGATTAAACTGCATTCTCAGCTCAGCCACGAGTTTCTGGTCGTCTATGTTATCCGCCTGTGAAGCCAGCCCTGCGAAAACAACAATTGGTAGTCCTTCTCACAGTTGAAGAAATTCCCTAGTGGAGTTATCTGAATGAGGGGCCTTATTGTGGGGTGGGCGAGGTGTCCTGTTGTCTGAGTACAAAGTCAATTTCTTTTCAAGTCTGTCCGTTTTCTATTGTTTCGCACCTGCCGTGTTCGTTAGGTTTTCCCTTTTCCTTGTTAAATCTTGATGATCAATTTACTGGAAAGCTACTCAGACCTACCAAAAATCTGGAGGATGTTTGTTACAGGTCTTTATCAGAGGCTTAGCTATTGTATTAATCATTTCCAAGAAATGACATTGACCACAGTTTTGCCTTCATGATAATTATCTTGCTAATTATCTTCGGTGGGGGGGGGGGGTTGGTGGTGAGGGTAGACAGCATAGAGGTTTTGCCAAGAGATTCGCATACCTGAGGCTCCAGAGTTCCAGGTTCAATCCCCTGCAATGCCATAAGCTAGATCTGAGCTGGGCTCTGGTAGAATAAACAAACAAATAATAAATAAAATGAATGAATGACTAATTATCTAGTCATTTTCTATAAATTGCTAAGTTTTCTAGCTTCTTTTTAAAAATATTTATTTATTTTCCTTTTTGTTGCCCTTGTTGTTTGTATTGTTGTTGTAGTTATTACTGTTATTGATGTCGTCATTGTTGGATAGGACAGAGAGAAATGGAGAGAGGAGGGGAAGACAGAGAGGGGAAGAGAATGATAGACACCTGCAGACCTGCTTCACCACCTGTGAAGCGACTCCCCTGCAGGTGGGGAGCGGCTGGGGGGGTTCTAATGGGATCCTTACACCAGTCCTTGCGCTTTGTGCCAGGTTCGCTTAACCTGCTGCGCTACCTCCGGACTCCCTGTTTTCTAGCTTCTTAAGTTATAAACCTAAGTCAGAAAAGATTTTCCTTTCTAATAGAAGCCTTTAACTGCATGAATTTCCTTCTCACTGCTTCACCTACATCTCACCGAGCTTTCTGTTTCTCCGTCATTGTCATAGAGTTGCAAACATCTGGCAGTTTGCATTGGGGTGTCTTCTTGCCTCCTAGCCAGCTGTTCGATTTTCAAGTTTGCATTGCTTTCCTGCCTACCTTGTTGACTTCCAAATGCAATTATTTTTGCAAGTTTGAGAAAAAAAATTGTAAGTTTTCTTTTTGTTTTTAAATTGTTTAAATATTTATTCCCTTTTGTCACCCTTGTTCTTTTTTATTGTTGTAGTTACTATTGTTGTTGTTATTGATGAAGTCATTGTTGGATAGGACAGAGAGAAATGGAGAGAGGAAGGGAAGACAGAGAGGTGGAGAGAAAGACAGACACCTGCAGACCTGCTTCACCGCCTGTGAAGTGACTCCCCTGCAGGTGGGGAGCCCGGGGTTCAAACCGGTATCCACATGCTGGCCCTTCCTTGCACTTTGCACCACCTGCGCTCAATTCGCTGCTTTACTACTGGACTCCTGTAAGTTTAATTTTCATAACTGAGTTAACTCACATTGTTACTGAGCATGAGATGTCTTCGTGCCTGTGGTATTGTGTACCTTGTACAAAATCTACACTCTGAATTTACTTACAATCTTTCTTGAGTGTGTGAGAGGAGAGATAGAGAGACAAAGGGGGGAGGGCTGGGTGGTGGTGCACCTGGTTATGCGCACATAGTACTAAACACAAGGACCTAGGTTTCAGCTCCCTGGCTTCCTACCTGCAGGGGGAAAGCTTTATAAGTGGTGAAGCAGGGCTGCAGGTGTCTCTCTGTCTCTGCTTCTCTCCCTCTCTATATCTTTCTCTCCATTTCTCTCCGTTCTATCCAACAAAGTAGGGGAAGAAAATGGCCACTAGGAGCAGTAACCCTAGCCCCAGCAATAACCCTCCTGCAGCTTCCTTTCTGGAATGCATGCTCTTTTCCGTGGTACTAGGGCCGGTATCCAGGGCTTCACACCGTCTGCTCACCTGGCCTTTACTCAGGTTGCTATTTTCTTTGCTGTTGAACTTAGGAGTTTTACTCATTGTCAATTTTTTTTTTTTTTTTTTTTTGCCTCCAGTGTTATTGCTGGGGCTCGGTGCTTGCACTACGAATCCACTGCTCCTGGAGGCTGTTTTTCCTCTTTTTGTTGTCCTTGTTGTTTATCATTGTTGTTGTTATTATTATTGTTGTTGTTGTTGCTGGATAGGACAGAGAGAAATCGAGAGAGGATGGGAAGACAGAGACGGGGAGAGAAAGACACCTGCAGACATACTTCACTGCTTATGAAGGTCCCGCTCTGCAGGTGGGGAGCCCAGAGCTAGAGCCGGGATCCTTATGCCAGTCCTTGCACTTCGTGCCATGTGTACTTTAATCCCCTGCACTACCACCCAGCTCCCCTCATTGTCAGTTTTTAAATGGACAGGTAAATTTCTCCTTTCTGTTTAATATATATATATATTTAATTTATATATAGTATATATATTTAATACATATATATTAAGTATATGCAGTATGTATATTTAATATATATATTAAACAAATATATATGGCATTCAAAATATTTTTAAATCTCATTTACTTATTATTGAATAGAAACTGAGAGAAATGGAGAGGTTAGAGGAAAATAGAGAGGAAGAGAGACACCTGTAGACTTGTTTCACCACTAGTGAAGCTCCCCCCCTTTCCCCGCAGGTGGGGACTGGGGACTTGAACCCTGGTCCTTGAGCACTATGTTGTGTACACTTAATCAGGTGCACCACCCACCACCTTCTCCACCACGCCACCACCGCCCCACTGCCCCACCACCCCACCACCCCATGCATTTAAAAATCTTCCCGTTTAGAAAAGGGTGCTTGGAGACAGAATTGGTATGTGATTAATCCTGTAGATCAACTTACTGGCGGTAGTGGCAGCCTGGAGTTTCTAAGATATTGTTTGTTGACTTTCCCCTTTGGAACACAAACGAAAGTTGTCTTCTCAGCAGTGCTGTTTCATCAAGATGCATCGATTCCTATCTGGCTGGTTTCCAAAATCGCAGTGGCTACTCAAACACTGGAAAGGCCAGACCAATCCCAGAGCTAATGCTAATGAATCCTTGAGAAATCTTATGCCATCCCATCAGGATTGCTTTGTGGAAGTCAAAAGTTATCTTCTATACTAGTAGTATGTCATTTTTTTCCCCTGTTAATGTTGCTTCGAGTTTTCCCATTGCCGTTCAATGCTAAGGGTAATGAGAAATCTGAAAAAACCAACCCTCCACAGGCTGTTAGCATATCTAGTCAGTTCCACTTTGCTATGAGCCTCTAATATAGTATGATTTCTCTCAGGGGTATCTTCCTTACAAACTGAGTTTGCATTTGTGAAATTCAAAACATTATGATACTCTTTTACAAACTCAATACCTAAGTACGTCATTGTAAGGTAATAATACAATAATACAATGGAGGCAACAGAAACACGTTCTGGTATGATGTGGAGTCTCTTTCTAATTAATATTTGAGTATATGTTTGCCACATGTGTGTACTGTGTTAGTCAGAACTGTTTCTCTACAGGCTGGGGGTGTGGATTTACCTGCCAATGTTTATGTCCAGCAGAGAAGCAATTACAGAAGCCAGAACTCCCTGCCATCTGCACTTCATCAAGAATTTAGGTCCCTACTCCCAGAGGAAGAGAAATGGTAGGGGGAAGATGAGCAGCGGGCTCTGAACTCCAACTCCATCAGGACCCGGAGGGAGAGAAGAGGAAAAAGAGAGGGGCATTTGAATGTAGTAATAGGTATAGGTGAGACTTAGAAAGGAAGAGAAGATGGGACCATAGACAAAAAAAATAAATAAATGAAAGAGAGAGAGAGTGAGATAGAGCAAATCTATACAAATATAGATAGTTGTAGAAATAATAGTCAGCCCATATCTGCAACCTTAAGAGACCTGCAGGTGCTTCCAGTGGAGAGACTGGGGATTCAGAACTCTGGTGAGAATGATTTTTTAAATCAATATTAAATGACTAATAATAAAAAAGAACAGTTTCTCCCATGATAATGAGAGAGATGAGCAGTAGTTTGCTTTAAACTGGCTTGCAGTTATTAAGAATTTCTTGGCTAACAAAACTTAGACACTCAGACCCCTACAGTGTATATTTAGAATACTTGCATTACATTTCTTAGAATTGCTTTCCTCTCTTTGGCCCAAGTTTTGGGCACACTTCCCCCCTCCCTCAAGGAAAAGAACATACACAGTTGTCAATAGCACTGAACCATTTTGGGACATCAGGGGTTGTCCAGTGACTCAGTCAGTAAAGCACATGTGTAGCCATGCACAGGTGCCCAGATTCAAACGCTGGGCTGCCAAATCAGAGCATTTGCAGGGGACAAGCTTCTCAAGTGGCAGAGCAGTGCTGTGGTATCTCTCCATCTCTCTCCTCAATCTTTCTTTCACTCTCTTTCTAAAGAAAAGAATCAAAATGGCCATTAGGAGTGGTTGATCAAGCGGGCGCCAATCCCCAGCTGTTAACCCTGGTAGCAAATAGGAAAAAGTTCCCAGATGTGTTAAATTACTTAATTACAGCTGGGCCACTTGCCACCACCGGTTCCAGGAGTGGGGTTATCCCTGCTGAAATCTCAGCAGTCGAATACAGTGGAAACTCATGTAGCTGTGACTGTGGGATTAAGAATGTAGTGGCATCTGGGGTTGGGCGGTAGCACAGCGGGTTAAGCGCATGTGGCCCAAAGCGCAAGGACCTGCGTAGGGATCACCGCTCCACAAGCGGTGAAGCAGGTCTGAAGGTGTCTATCTTTCTCTCCCTCTCTCTGTTTTCCCCTCCTCTCTCCATTTCTCTCTGTCCTATCCAACAACTACGACATCAGCAACAATAATAACTACAACAACAATAATAATAAAAAAACACAAGGGCAACAAAAGGAATAAAAAAAATAAGAAAAAAAGATAATAATTCCATGGATAGCTGGATTATAGGCAATGGTTTTTCTTAGTCTGATTGTGAGTTTGCAAATACTTTATGTTAAGTGTTTTAATTCTGGTCATAAATTGAATGTATTGTATGTCTTTCTCTCTTTGGAATGAGTGCTTGATGTGTTTATCCATTGTGACTGTGTTTTTGCTCTCAAGGACTCTATAACAGAGTTGTCTTTCATCTATGATACACATAATGGAGGGGAGGCAATTCTCCAATAAACAGAGGAAAGTCCTGTGATGAGACAATTGCTCGCTTTCAGGGTTCTCGCTGAAATCAAAGAAGATTGTAGTACTGTGTTGCAGAGATAAGAACTCATAAAAACTTAATGAGATGGCAGGTAGTCTCACCACTGGGCAAACACATCCACAGGGCCTAGTTAATCATTCTGAGAAACTATATCTTGATGAACCCAGTCCTCTTGTTGAGCATACTGAAGATAAAACTATTGCTTCCGGGAGTCGGGCTGTGGCGCAGCGGGTTAAGCGCACTTGGTGCAAAGCGCTAGGACCTGCATACGGAACCCGGTTCGAGCCCTTGGCTCCCCGGCAGCAGGGGAGTCGCTTCATAGGAGGAGAAGCAGGTCTTCAGGTATTTATCTTTCTCTTCCCCTCTCTGTCTTCCCCTCCTCTCTCCATTTCTCTCTATCCTATCCAACAATGACGACATCAACATCAATAAGAACTACAACAATAAAATCAAGGGCAACAAAAAGGAAATAAATAAATAAATACTAAAATAAAATATTATGGCATCCATGAGTCAGTTAAACTTCCCAGCAAACACATTTGCATTCCCATGGAGTTTTGCAAAGACTTAGAGGACTTAGAGTGGGTTTTCTCATTGTGACAAAGAAAGTGGTCCTTCAGATTGGAGACTGGCTGACTATGTTGACAAGTAGCCTCCATCGGCTAAAGGGGATGGAGTTTGAAACTCTACTTCTGATGTACAGACTGGACTACGTATGTTGTAGTCTCTTGTCAGGACTTTATTATTTTTTTTTGATAGTCCCTAATTAATCTGCACCAACTGTACAGCTAAGGATCGAACATTCCCAGAATGCACAGGCCTGGGGAAGAGGTGTGTGGCCTGCTTTGCACACTGGTAGTTGCTGGATCTTTCTGTGGACACCAGCTGGAGGTGCCTTCTGTTGTTTTGTTTACCTGCAAAATGCCTCTTCCCTTTT
This sequence comes from Erinaceus europaeus, assembly GCF_950295315.1. Taxonomy (NCBI): domain Eukaryota; kingdom Metazoa; phylum Chordata; class Mammalia; order Eulipotyphla; family Erinaceidae; genus Erinaceus; species Erinaceus europaeus. Next base: position 10,793 of record NW_026647647.1, on the reverse strand, counting down.
GTGGTTTGAATCTTAGATTGCTCTTCCCTTCCCTTCCCTTCCCTTCCCTTCCCTTCCCTTCCCTTCCCTTCCCTTCCCTTCCCTTCCCTTCCCTTCCCTTCCCTTCCCTTCCCTTGCCCCTCCCCTGCCCTCCCCTCCCATCCCCTTCCTTTTCCCTCCCCTCCCATCCCCTTCCTTTCCCCTCCCCTCCCATCTGCTTCCTTTCCCCTCCTCTCCCTTCCCCTCCCCTTTCTTTCCTGTCCCTCCCCTCCCCTGTCTTTCCACTCCCCTCCCCTCCCCTCTCCTCCCCTCCCCTTCTCATTCCCCTCCTCTCCCTCCTCCCCTCCCTTCCCCTTCATTTCCTATAACACCAGGGTTATTGCTAGGGCTCCCTTCCCTTCCGTCCCCTCCCCTCCCCTGTCCTCCCCTCCCCTATTCCCTCCCCTTCTCACTCCCCTCCGCTCCCCTTCTCCCTTCCCTTCCCTTCCCTTCCCTTCCCTTCCCTTCCCTTCCCTTCCCTTCCCTTCCTTTCTCTTCCCTCCTTTCCCTTCCCCTCCCCTCCCCTCCCCTCTCCTCCTCTCCTCACACATGGAAACGTGCACTTTACTGGGTGTAACCTCCCCAGTCCTTGACTCCTACATTTCTCTCTCTCTCCCCGCCCCCCCCCCCTTAATTTGGAGGTCAATGGATTACAGAACAGTTGTTGACACATGGCTTGATCTCCTGTCTGTGATAGATGTCTGCTAAACACTCCCACCCTAACTCTGATCTTAAGATCTGTTTTTCATTGTTTGTTTTGTTACCAGCATCATTTCTGGACCTTGGTGTGCGCATGATGGCCCCAGTGATCCCAGCATCCAGTTATTTTATTCCTTTTTGACAGATGGTCACAGAAAGTGATGGAGAGGGTCACAGACTGGGTATGGGAGAGAGAAAGAGAGAGAGAGGAGAGAGAAAGAGGGAGAGAGAGAGGGTGCTGTAGCACTGCTCCACTTTTCATGAAGCTTTCTCCCTGTAGGTGGGAACAGGGGACTTGAACCCACATCTTCTAGCATGGTTACATCTCAATTCTGCCAAGTGTGCCCCCATCCTTTTCCCCTAACTAATGACTTTGGAATGCAATACTTGGTCTACAGTATTCCCTAATTCTCCTGCTTGCTTGCAACTTGATAAATGTGTAATGAACATGGAACCCTAATGTAGTGAATATCTAAATGTGGTGAACATGAACTTGTAAACCAAGTGTAACTTTAGTAACCATAGTGCAGTGCGTCTGCGGTCTGCGTAGTGTGATAAGACAGAAACATACGTGTGCATTAGATAAGACGTCAACCCGAACCTTGCCAATGGAGATGTAACTTTTATTTATTTTCCCTTTTGTTGCCCTTGTTGTTATAGTTATTATAGTTGTTTTCGTTGTTGGATAGGACAGAGAGAAATGGAGAGAGGAGGGAAAGACAGAGAGGGGGAGAGAAAGAGAGACCTGCAGATCTGCTTCACTGCCTGTGAAGCGACTCCCCTGCAGGTGGGGAGCAGGGGGGGGGTAGTCAGGCTCCTTATGCTGGTCCTTGCGCTTTGCGCCACATGCACTTAACCTGCTGTGTTACTCCAGAGATGTAACTTTGAAACCAGAGGCAAGCTAAGTATAAACAGAGACTCAGAAATCAGCTAAAGGAAACAATTCCAAGTTACTGAACAGGATGCCGCAGGTGTGGCTAAAATCCTAAAGCACAAGTGGGCTGACTTCAATAACAGCTTCCCCAGTTGCCAGAGACCCCTGGCTGCTGCTGCTTCTTCTAGCGTTTGCCCTTCTTCCGTAGCCAGTCAACAGTGTCAGGTTGAGCCTGATGTAAAGTTTCGAGACCTCCTTTGAATCTGGAGAGGTGGCAGTCGTTGACTATGTGGGTCATAGTCTGTCTGTAGCCGCAGGGGCAGTTCGGGTCGTCTCTGGCTCCCCAGCGATGGAACATAGCAGCGCACTGGCCATGGCCTGTTCGATAGCGATTGAGGAGGGCCCAATCATAACGTGCTAGGTCAAAGCCAGGTTGATGCTTGCAGGGGTCTGTGATGAGGTGGCTGCTGCTAATCCAGAGGCACCAGCACAACAAAGGACCTCCAGCTGGGCAACAGGGCAGGTGGTAACCATCTCCAGCCTTACCTGCGCTATTAAGTAAGGAAAGGGTTGTCAGGTTGACTGTGTGTTGTATGAATTGTGGGATCTTTCTATGGCATCTAAAAATAACTAAAAATATATATATATATTGTTTAACCCCGACATGCTCTCCGAGTGAGTCCTTTGCTCTAATTCCTGGCTTGTGACACAATGTTAATTTGTATTCTCAGTAACTATTCAACAATTTTCTGTCTGACCAAAATGGGCCTCGCCATGCTTGTGGCCCAGACTTGAGTCCCTGTGACACATCAGAGTAAAACCAGATTGAAGGGTGCTCTAGTGCTATCTCTCTCTCTCTCTCTCTCTCTCTCTCTGTCTCTCTCTCTCTCTCTCTGTCTCTCTCGCCTCCATGGTTATCACTGGGGCTCAGTGCCAGCACTACAAAACACTGCTCCCTGGTGCCTTTTTTTTTTTTTTTCCATTTTATTGGACAGGACAGAGAGAAACTGAGAGAGGAGGCAAAGACAGAGAGGGAGAGAGACAGAGAGACACCTGCAGACCTGCTACACTGCTTGTGAAGTGTCCCCCCTCCCCCCCACAGGTGGGGAGCTGCGTGCTCAAGCTCGGACCCTTGTGCATGGGTCCTTGTGTTTAGTACTACGTGTACTTAGTACTCTGTGCGCTTAATCAGATGTGCCAATTTCCAGCATCCTGCTTGTCTCTTTCTAAAATAAAGTGAATGAAAATCTTTCCCAGGAGTGGTGAATTTGCTGTGGTAACACACACACACACACACACACACACACACACACACACACACACACACACACAACTAGTTATCTTTCAAGATGTCTCTATTCAGTTTGTTAGTATTATATATTTTTTCTTTTCCAAATTAGATTTATTTCTTTTCATTAGGGAAGCTGCAGCATATTGTCACTGGGGAGGAAGCCTTGTGCAACTGGGGCCTCAGTCATCAGTTTCCTGGCACTGAAGACAGACACAGGCTATACAGGCAAACAGGAGGCCATGAATCCAGCTCACCTGTTATGGAATATCAAGATCTTCTAATATTTTAGACCTTCCTGGGGCCTAAAATAGACCTCAGCAGAGTCAAAGGCTAGCTTGTGGGCCAGAGAAATAGCATAATGGTTATGCAAAAAAGCCTCTCATGCTCATGGTTCCAAGGCCTCAGGTTTAATCCCCATAACCTCTCTGTAAACCTGAGTTGAGCCAGTGCTCTGAGGGGGGAGAAAAAAAAAGCTTACATAAATTCTTAAAGTAATCCTTGGAGCTTCAGCATGAGAGTCTGCTGGCTAGCTTCCCCCTTTAAAGTAATCCTTATTACAGTAATCTGTGTCTTAGACAGTTGTATTTTGAAAGCCCCTGATAATTTAACAGATCCTAACAAAATTAATCAGGCAGTGATCATTTTTATTAAGGTGTGCCTTTTGTTTCTCTAAACAGTCCTACTGTGTCCTCAAAGTAACATACGTAAAATCACTAAAAATAAATAAATAAATAAAATAAATCTGCAGAGGCTTGAAATTAATTAAAATTAATTTTTAATTAATTAAATTATTGGATAGAGACGGAGAAAAATTGAGAGGGAAGGGGGAGATAGAGAGGGAGAGAGACAGAGAGACACCTGCAGACTTGCTTTACCACTCATGAAGCTTCCCCCTTGCAGGTGGGGACCGGGGCTTGAACCTGGGTCCTTGCGCACTATAGTGTGAGCGCTTAACCAGGTGCACCACCGCCTGGCTCCAATTTCAGTGTTTTCATAGTCAATTCTTAAAGTTATAAATCTAAACTCAGACTTAACTTGTGAATTTAAAAACCATTGACGTTTTCTAATCTTGATTCCAGGGAGCTGTGAGCTGTTTAGAGTTTGTGTTTTTTTTTTTTTTTTTGATGTTGTTGTTTGTTTGTTTGTCATAGAATTGCCATGAAACAAAAGTCACTAGTTGGGGCTGAGCAGCAGAGCATTGGGTTAAGTGCACGGAGTACTAAGTGCAAGGACCCATGCAGGGATCCCAGTTCAAGGCCCCAGCTCCCCATCTGCAGTTGGGACATTTCACAAGCAGTGAAGCAAGTCTGCAGGTGTCTCTCTTTGGCTCTCCCTCTCTATCTCTCCTTCACTTCTCAATTTCTCTTTGTCCTATCCAATACAATGGCAAAAATAGCCACCAGAAGCAGTGGATTCATAGTTCTAGCACCAAGCCCCAGAGACAACCCTGGAGGCAATAAAATAAAAAAATAAAATAAAATAAAAAATGTCATTAGTGTGTAAGAGGAGCTGGGGAGAGAAGAATCAGAACCTCTCTCTGGGATATGCCTGTGAGGATAGAACCTGAAATGTGGGACATGCAAATCTGGTTCAAAATTATTCATACTGAACTGTCTTCCCAGCCCGTGGCCTATAACTTAGGGACTCTGCTACATTTCGAGCAAAAGTGCAAGACCAAGTTCAACTTTCAGACTGTCCCTGTTCCATGTCCTATTTGTACCACTTTTTATTTATTTTTTATCTGAAAAACAATATGAATGTAATTTATGTTGCTTTCTTTCTCTTGGATGCCAAATGGAAATTATCTATAAAACCACCCATAAATCTGTTGCACAATTGTAATTCAGTGAACTAGCTAATGAGAATCCTATTCTGTAGCTTTTAGAGAACAAAGTTATGGAAGGATGTCTTTGACATGGATGGAGCATAGGACTGCATCCCCCTGCCACCCCCCCAAACCCCCCCAGTCTTGGATGCTCTTAAAATTCCACTGCTATATTAGAAAATTCACATTTTACATTGCTGCTATTTCTTGGTACAGTTTGTGCATTTTCCTTGTTCTACATTTTGGCAGTGGATTAAATGAAATAATCTAATATACTTGGCAAAATTTACTTGAATCTGGAGTTCCTTTTTTTGGGCAGCTATCTGTAAGTCTAGTTACAGAAAATTTACTTCTAAGAGTATTTAAATTACTCATTTTTTGTTGTTGTTGTTCAGAACTTTGTACCATGATATTCTTTGACTTGGCCCCAGGCGCCTGACCTTATAAAACAACACACTGAATTAAAATACTCTGCACTCCTCAAAGAAATTTTTCATTTCTTTGAGGCTGGAAACTGTGTATTACTTAAATAATTACTTAAATTTTTAAAATTATCTTTATTTTAAAAATTTTTTATTTATAAAAAGGAAACATTGACAAACCCATAGGATAAGAGGGGTACAGCTTCACACAATTCCCACCACCAGAACTCCATATCCCATTCTCTCCCCTGATAGCTTTCTATTCTTTTTGTTTCCCTTTTGTTGTCCTTGTTGTTTTTCATTGTTGTTGTAGTTATTATTGCTGTTATTGATCTCATTAGATAGGACAGAGAGAAATGGAGAGAGGAAGGGAAGACAGAGGGGGAGAGAAAGACACCTGCAGACCTGTTTCACCGCCTGTGAAGCGATTCCCCTGCAGGTGGAGAGCCTGGGGCTTGAAATGGGATTCTTACACTGGTCCCTCCGGTCCCTGCGCTTTGCACCACATGCGCTTAGCCCGCTGCACTACCACTGTACTCCCTGTTTTCCTATTCTTTAACCCTCTGGGAGTATGGACCCAAGGTCATTGTGGGTTGCAGAAGGTGGAAGATCTGGCTTCTGTAATTGCTTCCCCGCTGAACATGGGCATTGACAGGTTGATCCATACTCCCAGCCTGCCTCTCTCTTTCCCTAGTAGGGTGGACTCTGGGGAAGCGGAGCTCCAGGACACATTGGTGGGGTTGTCTGTCCAGGGAAGTCTGGTCAGCATCATGCTAGCATCTGGAACCTGGTGGTCTGGAAAATTATCTTTATTTATTGGATGGAGACAGCCAGAAATTGAGAAAATGGGGGAAGATAGAGAGGGAGAAACAGAGAGATACCTACAGCCTTGCTTCACCACTCACAAAGCTTTCTCACTGTAGATGGGGGTTGGGGGGAGCTTGAACCCAGGTCCTTGTGCATTGTGACATGTGAGCCACCACCCAGCCCCAATTTTCTTTTTATCTTTACCAGAGTCCTGCTTAACTGTGGCTCATGGTGGCCCTGAGGGTTATACCTGGGGCCTCAGAGCCTCAGGGATGAAATCTATTTGCAAAACCATTATGCTCTCTCCCCTGCCTTGGGCAATAATTACTGATTGAACTGGCCAGCACACCCCCGGAAACCAATGATGTGACCTGGCACGACCTGAAGAAACAGATTCACAGACTCTAAAGATCACTCTCTACAGAAAAGCAGAATTCTGGTGGCTGACATTCCCCATCGAGACAGACAACAGTGCAGGTCTCTGCCCCCCCCATTCTCCTTTCCTCTCTGTCCTCCTCCTTTCTATCTCAGCTTCTCTCTATCTCAATCCAATTGATGAAGAAATAAAACACTAAGATGCACAAATAAGCCATATATATATCTTCATTCCAGAGACGTGTCTCAAGAAATGTCAGTAGTCACTAAGAACCAGAACATATTCAAAGAAAATGCGGCACTTTCCCCTTTAAATTACTTCCTTCATAAGCAGTCTACTCTGTGACATGTATCTGGATATTTGTACATTCCTCTGTTTTATTGTTAATTGATTCTACCTGTTCAGCTTTTCTCCTATGCAAAGAAGAAAAGTTATCTTTTTTTTTCTTCTGGAATTTATATGTTGTGGCTTCACAGACAGAACTGCAGAGAAGTGTATTGAGTTCACACCAGTAGGACTAACTATATGAGTTTTTTTTAAACACTTTATTCATTTTTAAAATTTATTTACTTATTCCCTTTTGTTGCCCTTGTTGTTTGATTGTTGTAGTTGTTGGATAGGACAGAGAGAAGTGGAGAAAGGAGGGGAAGACAGAGAGGGGGAGAGAAAGACAGACACCTGCAGACCTGCTTCACCACCTGTGAAGTGACTCCCCTGCAGGTGGGAAGCAGAAGCTAGAACCGGGATCCTCACGCCAGTCCTTGATGGTCCTTATGCTTTGCGCCATGTATGCTTAGCCCGCTGCGCTAATGCTAACATCTGACTCCCCAAACTCCATGAGTTTTAAATGAAGTCAGTTCTACCTGTCAGTTATTACACGATTCGGCAATGTACTGTTGTGGTCACCAGACGGCGCTAGAGGGAAATGAAAACACTTTCTGGAAGGTTTGGCTGTAATTTTTGTTTTGTTTCTTTCTCTTTTTGGTGGTTGGTGTGTTCTCTTGCTGGTTAGTTTTGTTTTTTTTTTCTGCTTGGTGACAGGCTCTCATATGGTTGCAATAATATATCTATGAAATTTCATGGATTTGACCATGTGCAGAAACAAAAACATAGTTTTAATCTGTTTACACACTGAGAAGTAACTGAGAAGTTTTTTAGGAGGACAAGCGTGGACTGAGCGAGGAAATTCCCATCTCTTGAAGCTGAAGATAGAGAGGTTAGGCTTGCTTTCAGAAATTCTCACAGGCCAATCTTGTCAAGATAGCTGGTATTTTAGGCTAATTGAAACTCAAAGGTCAGTATATACCCACTTCAGAACATGATAGAATTGAGACACTTTTCTCACTTGGTTAAATAATTTCATTCCGATTGCAGCGTTCACTGGTTCATTGTTTTCTAACTTGGCTGAGAACTGGCTGATATCAGCTATCCATGTCCACTCTGTCCAGGTTTCAAAAGAGCTGGTACTTTGTTTTATTTCATTTTATTTTATTTATTTAGAATCCCACTTTCCTGGTTTTGCAAAAACAACCTGCTCCCCAAACTCTCTAATCCACAGCTTATTAATTTTTTAAAGATTTTATTTATTTATGAGAAAGATAGGAGGAGACAGAAAGAACCAGACATCACTCTGGCACATGTGCTGCCGGGGATTGAACTCAGGACCTCATGCTTAAGGGTCCAAAGCTTTATCACTGCGCCACCTCCCGGACCACTCCATTGCTTATTATTATGAGTACTATAAAAGAGGGTAAACTACTTGCAGGGTAAAATTTCCATCCTGAGAACTATTTCTTTCTTTCAATGTTAGGAGGTATGGTGATAAAAATATTTTTTCTGAAGTCCTTTTACGATTGTCACACACATGGTGAAAATGTAGTCTGTCCTCTCTTTATAAACAAAGAAACACCTGATGAAATTTCTCTAGATACTTGCTCTCAGCATTGTCAGCTGGCATGCCTTTAGTAGGGAAAAAAAATCCTCGTATTTGTAAAATAAGCTAGTTTTCCAAATCATGCGTATTCTTTTAATTCACTGCGCATAAGGCATCCTTAAATCCAGTGCCTCAAATGCTGGCAAGAAATGGACTGAATGAGGAACAAGTGAAAATCACAGTCAGCTCATTTGCAAAATTGTGCAAGATTGGGAGAGTAAAAAAAGAAAGATCTGAATTCTCCTCTTGTTCACACAGTATTGATTCCCTATAGCTTCTGTAAGAAATTGCTCATGACCTACAGACTTCAAGCCTCCCTAGTCAGTATCCCATCTTATGGTTCTGGAGGTCCGAAGTATGAAGCTGACCTCACTGCCATGGAATATTAAGGATGCACGTTTATATTGTTTCCGGGAAGAAATCTGTTCCAGCTTTTTGTTCTGTGCACTCCTGGACTTGTTTGTACTTCCTTCTGAACCAGCCGTGACTGTTGGCTCTGTCCTACTGCACTGAGACTCTGTTTCTTTGCCTCATCATCCATGTTTAAAGGACTCTTGTTTTTACATTGGGTCCAAATAAATAATCTGGGAGAATCTTATTTAAGATCAACAGCTAACTTCCTCCACTCGCTCCATTTCTCCCTCTCTCTCTCTCTCTCTCTCTTTCTCTTCTCCCTCTCCCTCTGCCTCCAGGGTTATCTCTGAGGCTGTGTGCCTACATTACAAATCCACTGCTCCTGGCTGCCAGAGAGAAATTGAGAGAGGAGGGGAAGATAGAGTGGAAAAGAGAAAGATATCTGTAGACCTGCTTCACCGCTTGTGAAGCGACCCCTCTGCAGGTGGGGAGTGGGGCTTGCACCCTGACCCTTGCAAGAGTACTATGTGTGCTTAACCCAGTATACTACCGCCCAGCCTGCCTTCCTCCCTCTCTCCCTCCCTCTCTCCCTTCCTTTCTTCCTTCCTTCTTTCTTCTTACTTTCTTCCTTCCTTCCTTCCTTCCTTCCTTCCTTCCTTCCTTCCTTCCTTCCTTTCTTTTATATGATAGACAGACAGAGGGAAATTAAGAAGTAAGGGGAGATAGATAGATGGATAGATAGATAGACAGATACATACATACATACAGGGAGACACCTGCAGCATTGCTTCACCACTCATAAGGTTTCCCCCCTCAGGGTGGGGACTGGGGCTTGAACAGGAACCCTTGAACATGCTAATGTGTTTCCTCAGCTGGTGTTCCCTCATCTAGACCCCGACCTTGACAGAATCCCCCGTGTTGTAAATCGCTTACGAATTCCAGGCACTGGAACGTAGGCGTCTTAGGAGGGAAGCTCATTTTGTGTTCACCACTGCTTTGCACATGGATAGAAATGAAACGTTACACGTCTCACATTTTCATGTCTTGCTGTAATGTGCATTGTCCTGTGTACAGTTCCTAATGACTGTCTTTAAATAGCACCAGAATAGTGCCATCAATCATTAGAATTTATTTGTCCGCTTTTACCTTTTATCAATGCACTGCATTTATCAAAGCAGTGGACTATTTAAAAGTCACCAGTATGAACAAGCCTTAGCTTCCAGGACCCAGAAGAGAATGGAAATTAAGGAATGAATTATCAAGTTTATTACTTAAAATTCTGACTTGTCGTCAGGGAAGTGACACACCTGCTTGAGCCCACACATTACCATGCCCGAGGACCCAGGTTCATGCCCCTGAAGACTGCTGACAGGGTGGGAGCTTCGTGAGTAGTGAAGCAAGGCTGCAAGTGTCTCTCTCAGTAAAAATAGTTTCTTTCCTTTTTTTTTTTTTTAATAAAAGTTCTTTTTTTTTTTTACTTGGCTTGAGAGTCAGAAATAGGGAACTATAAAAATGAAAGGAGTGTGAGTCGGGCAGTAGCGGAGCGGGTTAAGTACAGATGGTGCAAAGCTCAAGGACCAATGTAAGGATCCCGGTTCGAGCCCCCGGCTCCCCACCTGCAGGGGAGTCGCTTCACAGGTGGTGAAGCAGGTCTGCAGGTGTCTTTCTCTCCTCCTCTCTGTCTTCCCCTCCTCTCTCCATTTCTCTCTGTCCTATCCAACAACTATGACATCGATAACAACAACAATAATAACTACAACAATAAAACAACAAGGGCAACAAAAGGGAATAAGTAAATATTTTAAAAATAATGAAAGGAGTGTGTCTAGTGTCAGGACTGAGGCACAGAAATCTATGGCATGACCTTTTTGCTGACTTCCCAGGGTCCACAGGTTTGTGAATAGAGCAGGTAGTGAACATGATGGAGCCAGTGAACACGATGGAGCCAGGTGGTGGTACACCTAGTTGAGCATACATGCCACAATGCACAAGGACCCAGGTTCAAGCTCCTGGTCCCCACCTGCAGCGGGGGGAAAGCTTTGCAAGTGGTGAAGCAGTGTTACACTGAGGCCCAGAGATAATCCTGGAGGAAAAAGAAAGAGAGAAAGAGAGAGAGAGAGAGAGAGCAAGAAAGAAAGGGAAAGAGAAAGATAGCATTCAGTTGGGGAACTGGAAGATAGACCACAAAGGAGAG
>NW_026647646.1:10000-38144 GCF_950295315.1 Erinaceus europaeus | reverse complement strand
TCAAGAGAGAAAGGCTATCACGACTTGCAGAATACAACTGCTGAACTTAAAATTGTACTCATGAATCACACATGCTGTTGTCAACCAATGTTAAGCCAATAAAAAAGCTACTTAGAGAAATCCAGATGATTGAGAAATGCCTATGAGAGGTAAGTGTCATTCAAACGTCTGCATAAAAGACAAACATGAAAACAGCACTCGTCCGTGTCCCCCAGAGCAGAGGGATTGCTGCAGTCACTCGCTTCTTGCCTAGGGCAGAGTGGGCTCTGGAGCAGCGTCTGCTGACAGCGGAATCCACGAGACCATCGTGGCACTGGGGGAGGCGGGGAGGCGGGAAGGCTCTGACCTCTGCAGAGGATCCCGGGGGACCTGTCTCCAGCCTCTGCTGCCTCCCCAGATACTGAGCCAAGTCCACCAGCATCACCTGCAACAGCCTCTTCGTTCCTTCTCTGCCTCTTCTCAACCTGGCAGCTGGATGGGTACACAGCTCCTTGTCTCTATGGGAAAGGAGTGGGGGATGGTATCCAAGTGGGGGCTCTCTTAGGTCAGTGCTGGGGCCTTCCCATCCTGCTCCTGTGGCTTCCTTTCCTTCCCTTCCCTCTCCTCCCCTTCCTTTCCCTTTCCGCCTTTCCCTCCATTTTTTCTTTTCTTTTGTCTCTTCTTCTCTTTTCTCATCTCTTCTCTTCTTTTCTTTGTATATTACTATTATTTATTTATCTTCCCTTTTGTTGCCCTTGTTGTTTAACATTGTTGTGGTTATTGATATGATTGTTGTTAGATAGGACAGAGAGAAATGCAGAGAGGAGGTGAAGGCAGAGAGGGGGAGAGACAGACAGACACCTGCAGACCTGCTTCACTGCCTGGGAAGCGACTCCCCAGGTGGGGAGCTGGGGGCTCAAGCTAGGATACTTACGCTGGTCCTTGTGCTTTGCACCGTGTGTGCTTACCCCACTACACCACTGCTCAACTCCTTTCTTTGTGTATTATGGAAGGGATGGATGGTGGCACACTTGGTTAAGCACACACATTACAGTGCACAGAAACCCCGGTTCAAACCCTTGGTCCCCACCTGCTGGGGGGAAGCTTCACAGGTGGTGAATGGAGCAGGGCTGCAGGTGTTTCTCTGTCTTTCTTTCTCTCCTCCCACCTCCCCTCTCAATTTCTGGCTATCTCTAGCCATTAAATAAATAAATATAATTAAAAAAAATTTTAAAGTCTTATTGATTTATTTTTAATGAGAGAGAGACATAGAAAGGGAGAGAAAGAGAGAGTACAAAACACTGCTGAGCTCAGGCTGAGGGTGGAGCTAGAGGTTTAAACAGCGTCTCAGGTGTGAATGTCTTGGGGGGGAGTGCGGGCAGTGGCACACCTCGTTAAGTGCACATAGCTCTTGCCGGGCTAGCCTGAGGGTGTTTCTTCCCTGGCATGTGCTCTCTGGGTTGGAGAGAACTCTGCCAGAGCCAGCCGGGGCTATTGCTCACTCAGCGACGTGGGAGAGGAACCAGGAACTCTCATGGCTGAGTGGGAACACAGTGCAACTCTTTATTGATCAGAAAAAACTGCCCTTTATATCTTTGGAGACGGAAGTGGCAGGTCGGAAAAAGGAACTGGGTAGGAGAGTGAGTGAAGAGAAGAAAAAGGGCTGGAAGATAGCAAGCTTCCATCTAACCAGTGAGGGTTAAACCAATACTCCTCAGGCAGGGCGAGTCTCAGGCAAAACTGTGATTATGTAAATAGACCACAGCATCAAGCAATGCAAGGGAACCTGACGTGATGACCAACACGGATAGAAACAGAAGGGGTCTTAGAAGCAGAATTAGCCAAAGGAAAAATGATGACCAATGAGCTTTAAGTACAAGGACCACAGGCAAGGGTCCAGGTTCGAGACCCTGGTCCCCACCTGCAGGGGGTACACTTCACACAGGGTGAAGCAGGTCTGCAAGTGTCTTATCTTTCTCTCTCCCCCACCACTTTCTGTTTCTCTCTGTCCTATCATATATTAAAAACACAATAACAATGGCCACCAGAAGCCCTGGATTCCTAGTGCTGATACCATGCCCCAACCATAACCCTGGAGGGAGAAAAAAAAAATAAAAGGACATTTCTAGCAGGACCATTATGCTGTCTCTGCCTCCATCTTTCTGATCACTGCTCAGAATGCCACAGGACTACAGGGAGAGCGGCACATTGGCCTTGGACCTGTGGCCTCGTTGGTGCTTCCAAGACCAGGGCTCCCGTCTTGAGAGCTGACATGAGAAGCTCTGTCCACGGGCTGGGTGGCAGCCGTGTGGCACGTGTAAGAGATCCAGAGAGTGTCCAGCCCCCAGAATTCACCATTAGGCTTCTCCAGGTGGGTGGAGCTGTGGACTGCTCCCTAACCCTGCCCCAGGCCATCTTTACTGTCCCGGGTCCATTTTACAGACAAGGATGTGGAAAGCTCTTGTCTCTGAAGCCAGCAAGCACAGGGCTCTGGGCTAGGAACTGTGAGGTTAGAAAGCATTAACCAGGCTGGGCTGATGGAGGCCACTCACTGAGGGAGGATGCAGGGGGTGGGGGGCAGAATGGTGCCCGTTGGGACTTACTGCCAGGTAACAAGCCAAGGACTGGCTTAACCTCCTTTGGTTTCTCAAAGTTCACTCTGGCCTCTGTGTGGAAACTGGATGGGAGGGTGTCTTCTTCTGCAAGAAAGGCAGTGAAGGGGAGACTGGTAATATTGGGGAGGGGTAACAGAGGCTTTGTAGAGGGTGTTGGCAGGGCCAGGTAGTGATGCACCTGGTTAAGTGCCCATAGTTCTAAGCACAAGTGTTGTTTTAATTTGGGGCTTCAGCAGGCCGGGCTAGCGTCACGGCGGTAGACAGAGACTCTGGGACACAAGGCTGGGCAGGGAAGCTGTATTTCTTTATTTAGGATCAATGATTCATAAACTAAACCAAACTAATCACCAAAGAGAACTCTGCTGCCTCCTTCTCCCGCGGCGGCGCCAACAACTCTGGAACTCTGGAACTCTCTCGGGTTCCTCAGGGCAGGGACAAGTGGGCCCACCAAACTAGCAGGACCAAACCACAATCAACTAGAGATGGGGGGGAAGGGGACCAAGCCACTATGAAGAATACCAACACACAGGGACCTGCACAAGTATCCAGGTTCGAGACCCCGGCTCCCCACCTGCAGGGAGGAACTTCAGGAGTGGCAAAGCAGGTCTGCAGGTCTCTCTCTCTCTCTCTCTCCCCTCCTCTTTCAGTTTCTCTCTGTTCTATCTAATAAAATGGGAAAAGAATGGCCACCAGGATCAGTAGATTCATAGTACCAGCACCAAGCCCCAGCGATAACCCTGAAGGGAATAAAAAAGAAAAAACTTGTCCCCAGGGCCTCTTTGTGAGAAATGACTACAGGGCAAGCTGTGGGGGCGATGGATACCAGGGAAGGGAGGGGATTGGACAGACCCTAGGATTTGGCCCAAGAAGCCAGGCCATGGCTCTGCCAGTGACCACGGAGGTCCAGGTGAGAGCCCAGCATTTCTCTCTGACCACGTCAAGATCAACATGCTCCAGACGACCTGGGGAAGGCTGCAGAGACTAGACAACTGGACGATGGTGCGCTTTGGCTTTTGTTTCTGTCAGAGTTAGGTGGGCAGGTGGTGGCACATGTGGCTGGACACACAGCTCACATTTTTGAGAAACTGAGGGAGCAGCTCAGCCTGGTAGAGTGCGGACATGCATGTCTGAGGTGCACAGACTGAAGGCTCCCTCCCCAGCGCCACCATCTGCAGAGCTGAGCAGTGCTCTGGGCCTCACTCATTGTCCCTCTTCCATTCTCTCTCTCTCCCTCTCTCTCTCTCTCTTTTTCCCCCCTCCCTCTCTCTCTCCCTTTCTCTCTCTCTCCCTCCCTCCATCTCTCCATCTCCCTCTCCCTCCCTCTCCCTCCCACTCTCTCTCTCCCTTCCTCTCCCTCTCTCTCTCCCTCTCCCTCCCTCTCCCTCTCTCTTTCCCCCTCTTCCTCTCTCTTTCCCCCTCTTCCTCTCCCTCTCTCTCTCCCTTTCTCTCTCTCTCCCTCCCTCCATCTCTCCATCTCCATCTCCCTCTCCCTCCCTCTCCCTCCCTCTCTCTCTTCCTCTCCCTCTCTCTCTCCCTCTCTCTTTCCCTCTCTCTCTCTCTCTCTCTCTTTCCCTCCCTCCCTCCTTCCCTCCCTCCCTCCCTCTCTCTTGCCACTAGGGTTATTGCTGGGTCTTGGTGACTGCCCTACACTTCCACTGCTCCAGGCTGCCATTTTTTTTTCCATTTTTTTCCCCTTTCTGTTTCTATTTGACAGGACAGAGAGTTATTGAGAGGGCAGGGGAGACAGAAAGGGAGAGAGAAAGAGAGACACCTGCAGACCTGCATCACCACTCGTGAATGATTTCCCGCTGTAGGTGGAGATCAGGGGCTTGAACCTGGGTCCTTCCATATGGTCATATGTGCGCTTAACCAGATGCTCCCCTGCCCAGCCCCTGCCCCATTCTTTCTCTTTCTCATTCTCTCTCTCCCACTGAAAAAAAAAAACATCTGCAGCTCCTCCTGGGTAAGCTCCAGGCTCCAGTGCTTGGGGCCCCAGGCACAGCTCCACATGGGTCCCTGATGGACTTCAGCCCCCGGGTCTGTCTCCCCCTCCCTCCTCTCCTCCTTCACCAGTGCCTGACAGGACCTGATGGGCCGTGCTCTGGACCGACCACTCGACCACTTCACCTGCTCTGGCCACACTGCCTGACCCTCCTTCCTTCCTGAGCGGTGCCAGGATGGGATATGGGACGGGACGGGGACGCCCTTAAGCCTCTGTGACATCCTGTCTCTCCCAACAGCATGTGGGCCAGACAGCAGCTGTGTTGCGCTCCTGAGCCCTGTTCGCATTCCCTATCAGTGTTGGGTCTGTTTAGGAATCACTCAGGACCAGCCAGGGGTTTCACTGATTCAGGGCCCGCTGAGGCAGGCAGACACTCCTTCTCCCCGGCTCTCCTGGCTTGATAATCCTTCAGCAAACAGGTTAAAAGGGGGAATCCTTAAAACGCTTAAGGAAATCAATGGCTTCCCAACACCCTCAATTATTCTGGAAGCACCTGCTGACGTAAGATTAATGTGCCAATTAAAATGATTATTATAAACATTAAGGAGGGTCCCCCAAGAACCACTGCTGGCAACACTTGTTTAGACTCATTAGAGCTAACTCCACCACCACAGAAGCAATGCTAACTAAACATTAGAGCTAACTCCACCACCCGCAGAAGCAGTGCTAACTAAACATTAGAGCTAACTCCACCACCCGCAGAAGCAGTGCTAACTAACCATCAGAACCACGCTTCCTTTTCTTGAAGAAGAGACTCTGGAATTCAGGCTAGCTGGAACGGTCCTTCATCAGTGGGGTCCCAGGTCCCTACCACCAACACACACCCCCAAAGTGCTCCCCAAGCATCTCTAAAAGCGGCCACTGCACTGCTGTGTGGGAGGTGCCAGGGCTGGCTGCCACCTGTCTGCTGGGGCCAGTCAGGCTCGGGGCAGGTGATGCGTGTTGCTGGGGCTGGTCTGTGGGGTGGGAGATGCACACTCCCGACCCCTTCTCTGATGTCGACAGCCTCTGTGTGGCCTCCTATGGCCACCTCTGCAGACGGGGACCCTGCAGATGGGGAACCCTGCAGATAGGGGGACCCTGTAGATAGATGGGGGACCCTGCAGACAGATGGGGGACCCTGCAGACAGACGGGGGACCCTGCAGACAGAAAGGGGACCCTGCAGACAGAAAGGGGACCCTGCAGACAGAAAGGGGACCCTACAGACAGATGGGGGGAACCTGCAGACAGATGGGGGGACCCTGCAGACAGATGGGGGACCCTGCAGATAGATGGGGGACCCTGTAGACAGATGGGGAGACCCTGCATATGGACGGGGGGAACCTGCAGACAGACGGGGAGACCCTGCAGACAGACGGGGGACCCTGCAGATATGGGGGACCCTGCAGACAGACAGGGTCTCAGCAGACAGACGTGGGACCCTGCAGACAGACCCTGAGGGCCCCTACTCGCCCTGCCAGCTCTCCTGGTGCCTCTCCAGTGGGGTGGTGTCCACACAAGCCCATCATTCTTGGCACCAGCATGGCTGTGTGGGGAAGGGAAATCAGAGCCATGGGCAGATTCCACCCAGCTAAGTCTCTGTGAGGCTTGTGCCACTTACTTCAGCACTCTGTGCCTCAGTGTCCCCAGCTCTGATATGAGCACTAGAGGAGACATGGCACCTTACATTGTTCCCATGGTGATTCAGTGAGGTGATCTGGCTAACACCTTCCCCAAACCACAGAAAGGACATTAGTCCTGAGGGGGAAGAAACATCCTTCTCAAGTCAGAGGGGCTCAGCCCTCAGGTTGCCTGCATGGGGGGAAGGAGGGGATCCCTCCAGTATGGTGCCTATACCTGTGTACGTGCGTGTGTTGTATGCTTTACATTGGGTTGTTCTAGCTCTCCCCCGCCAAGAAAATTGGATCAGTCCTGCTAGTTTCACGGGCCTGCCTGGCCCCGCCCCAAGGAACCTCGAGAGAGTCCCAGAGTTGGAGAGTTGCAGAGTTAGAGAGTTCTTGGCGCCGCCGCGGGGAAAGAGGCAGCAGAGTTCTGTTTGGTGATTAGTTTGCTTTAGTTTATGAATCGTTGTTCCTGAATAAAGAAATATAGGTTCCCTGCCCAGCCGTATGTCTCTGGTCGTCTCTGTTACCCGCCTGTGAAGCTAGCCTGGCCAGCAGGAGCCACCGAATTTTAACAACAAATGGCGCCCACGTGGACCTGACCTGAGCATCTCTCAGATAAGTGAAGACAGCTTGGCTACCTATGTACTATGGCCTTCTCTTCTGCTTGTGAAGAGATCTCCAAAGGCCTCTGCTCTTTCTTCATGAGACTGTTTTGCTGTTTCTGGAACATTTATCTCTTGACCACTCTGTGGTTTCTACGCACTTGGGTGAACTCAAAACAGCCAGAGGAGTCGGGAAGAGCCAGTGGGCGAGAGGTGAGGTGCGGAGCTGCCTTTTCCACCTGGTGGAACAGCCAGCCAGCCGGCTGCGCCCAGACAACCCCATGCACCGCGCCCGCAGCCCCACAGCCCCGCAGCCTGCAGGAGGCTGATGCCAGCACGCAGGACCCCGACGCCAACACGTAGGAGCCCGATGCCACCACGCAGGAGCCCAATGCCAGCACGCAGGCCAGCCCACAGGAGCCGGCTCTCCACCGCGTGGCGCAGGGCACTGGACGTGTGATCCCTCCATGCTGCTCGGCCACTGCGAGCAGGGTAGCAGACATGACAGGGCCATGGGGCAGGGCCGCGGCAGCCTATCATGGCCGCCATCCCTGGGCACCTCGGCCCACGCCTTCTACAAGGCTGGCCTGCCCGCCCTCGTGCTATGAATTCTGGAATGATCCCTGACCTCCCGGACCCCCGGGATCCCTGCCGAAACTGGGCACACGAGATCTCCAGCTGCCGGTCTGGTCTGAAGGCAGACAAGCTGAAGTACGCAGAGATTCGTGCAGAGATCGCAACCTGCAATTCCTTGAAGTGAAGCTGCCCAAGAGACCACCACTGGACAACGCACCCCCCCAACAACTAAGACAGTACAGATTTAAATTCGTGT
The DNA here is from genome assembly GCF_950295315.1 of Erinaceus europaeus. Taxonomy (NCBI): domain Eukaryota; kingdom Metazoa; phylum Chordata; class Mammalia; order Eulipotyphla; family Erinaceidae; genus Erinaceus; species Erinaceus europaeus. Next base: position 30,509 of record NW_026647646.1, on the reverse strand, counting down.
TTAAAATGACATGTCTTCATAACAAAGGTTTCTCTCCTTGTGTATTAATGACAATGTTTATGTGTGTGTTTAAAGTTTGGTAAACAGTAACTTTAAGGCTAAATTCTTACTAGACAAAGTTAAATGAAAAAGGTTTTCAACGTAATTCTCATAAAGATAAAATTAACTTACATTTAAAGTCTGAGGTAAAAATTAGTTAACAATCAATATATTTTAACTAAGTTGGTTTAAAGACCTGTGCACACCTAGGGTGTGTCTCCATCTTGAATGGGTATAACAAAAGGTTAAATAGACTTGTTGATATGTAAAACTCTCCATTACCTTCTCTATTAGAAATGGTAGATTACACAATGGCTATGCTAATTACTCTCATGCCTGAGGTTTCCTTTCCTGCGCACACCTAGGGTGTGTCTCCATCTTGAATGGGTGTAACAAAAGGTTAAAAAGACGTTGTTGATATGTAAAAGTCTCAAATTCCTTCTCTATCAAAAACGTTATATTGTGCTGTGGTTATGCTAATAACAAGTTTTGTTTCATAGTAAGTAAATTGCAGCCAGCTGCCTTTGGGACTCTAGGCCGTTCCTCACCCCCATGCAAATGCCTGTTGAGGCAAGTTCGTCCCCCAGAGGCAAGAAATGTTTTTTTTAAGCTGATAAAGTTTTGCCCACAGAGACAAAATATGGCCCCCTCAGGCCTTCCCTTGGCAGCACACTGGTTCTTGTTACTCGCTTACATGTTTCTCCATGTTTGTGCCAGTTTCTTTTTTTTTTAAATGCCTGTATGATATATGTTTCTGTTCACCTCACACCCTTGATACTATAGTCATTTAGTTAAAAAGAAAAGGGGGAATTGTTATATGCTTTACATTGGGTTGTTCTAGCTCTCCCCCGCCAAGAAAATTGGATCAGTCCTGCTAGTTTCGCGGGCCCGCCTGGCTCCACCCCAAGGAACCCCAAGAGAGTCCCAGAGTTGGAGAGTTGCAGAGTTAGAGAGTTCTTAGCGCCGCCGCGGGGAAAGAGGCAGCAGAGTTCTGTTTCGTGATTAGTTTGGTTTAGTTTATGAATTGTTGTTCCTGAATAAAGAAATATAGCTTCCCTGCCCAGCCGTATGTCTCTGGTCATCTCTGTTACCCGCCCGTGAAGCTAGCCTGGCCAGCAGGAGCCACCGAATTTTAACAACACGTGTGTGTGTGTGTGCCTGTGTGTGTACGTGTTCATGTGTGTGCCTGTGTGTGTGTGTGTGCGTGTGCCTGTGTGTGTGCCTGTGTGTGTGTGCCTGTATGTGTCTGTGTATGTGCCTGTGTGTGTGCCTGTGTGTGTGTGTGTGCGTGCATGTGCCTTGTGTGTCTGTGTGTGTGCCTGTGTGTGGGGGTGTGTGTGTACATGTGTGTGCCTGTGTGTGTGTGCATATGCCTGTGTGCGTGCATGTGTGTGTGCCTGTGAGTGTGCGTGTGTGTATGTGCATGTGCCTGTGTGTGTGCATTGCCTGTGTGTGTGCATGTGTGTGTGCATGTGTGTGTGCGTGTGCCTGTGTCTGTGTGTGTGTGTGTGCATGTGCCTGTGTGTGTGCATGTGCCTGTGTGTGTGTGCGTGTGTGTGTGCGTGTGTGCGTGTGCATGTGCCTGTGTGTGTGCATGTGCATGTGCCTGTGCGTGTGCGTGTGTGTGTGCATGTGTGCGTGTGTGTGCCTGTGTGTGTGCATGTGTGCTGGGTGCAAGGTAACAGCAAATCACAAAAGCTTGTCACTGGAGAGTCAGAACTCCTGGTTCAAAGTCTGGCTCCTTCCTCTAGGTTTTCCTTTCTTCCCCCTTGGTGCGGCACTATGAATCCACTGCTCCTGGTGGCCATTTCCCACATCTTATTAGATAAGACAGAGAGAGGCTGAGAGAAGAGGGAGAGATAGAGAGGGAGAGAGAAAGAGAGACACCGGCAGACCTGCTTCACTGCTGTGAAGCAGCCCCCCTGCAGATGGAGAGTGGACTCAAACTCAGGTCCCTGCACAGTCCTTGCTTTCAGCACTCTGCGTGTGGAATTGGGTGTGCCACCGCCTGGCTGCCTGGCTTCGCCCATTCTTAGCGACATAGCTGTGGGCTAGAGGCCGGCCTCCATGAGACCTCAGTCTCCCTGACTGTAAGGTCAGAATCACAGGGCGCCGTTTCCAAAGTTCTTCCTGCCCTTCCTGGGCCTCCCTCCTCCTCCTCCTCTGGGTCCCCTGAGGCCTTGGGAAGCCCAAGCTTGCTCCTCCAGCACTCAGGCTAGGTATGACAACTCTACCACTCTCTGTCCTTCCTTCCTTCCTTCCTTCCTTCCTTCCTTCCTTCCTTCCTTCCTCTCTCTCTCTCTCTCCCTCTCTCTCCCTCTCTATCTTTCTTTCTCTTTCTTTTTTTTTTCATTCTGTCTTGATTTGCACAGAAATAAATAGGGATGGGAAATGAGAGAGGAAGGGGAGGGAGAGGGGAAGGGATAGGGGGAGGGAGGGAGAGGGGGCGGGGAAGGGGAGAGAGAGGGACAGGGAGAGGGGGAGGGAGAGGGAGAGGGGGAGGGGAGGGAGGGGAGAGAGAGAGGGAGAGGGGGAGGGGAGGGGAGGGGAGAGAGAGAGAGAGACTCCTGCAGCCCTGCTTCACCACTTGGAGGTGATTCTCCTGCAGGTGGGGAGCCGGGGGCTTGAACCTGGGTCCTTGTGTGGGTCCTTGCATATAGAACTATGCTATTAACTGAGTGTACCACCTCCCAGCCCCTTTCTCTCTCTCTCCATTTTTTCTTCATTATCAACAGAGTGATCACCTAGGCTAGGTATGACAACTCTACCACTCTCTGTGATTTCTGCCTTCCTTCCTCTTTCTCTCTTTCTTTCCCTCTTTATTGTTCTTTCTTTTTTTTTTCATTCTGTCTTGATAGACAGAGAGAGAGAGAGAGAGAGAGAGATCTGCAGCCCTGCTCCACTGCTCCTGAGGCTTTTCTCATGCAGGTGGGGACCAGAGGCTTGAACCTGGTTCCTCATGCAGGAATTCTTTCTACTGAATTTCTTTCTTTCTTTGTTTGCTATTTTATATTAGTTATTTATTGTTGGCTAGAGATAGAGAGACATTTAGAGGGAAGGGGAGATAGAGAGACATCTGCAGCCCTGCTTCATGGCTGATAAGCTTCCTCTCTGCTGGATGGAAAGGGGGCTTAAACCAGGTTTAAACCACACGCAGGCTACTGGGGCTGCCACCACCCAGCCCGTCTACCCCACTTCGGATGGGCGGCTTCTCCGATCTTTGCTCGGACTGTCCAGGTGTGCAAATTTGGTGAAGAGCTCCAGTCATGAGAGGATGATTTACTTCTGTAATCCTCAGAGTCTCATGAGATATTTACTTGCTCAATCAATCAACCAATCGACCAGTCATTCAGCTAAACGCGGCGGGGAGAGAGATACAAGGAAAAGAGGGACTTGGAGGGGCCAGCTGTTGGTGCACCTGGATAAGCACAAAGGGCCCAGTTCAAGTCCCTGGCCCCCACCTGCAAGGGGGGGACTTCATAAATGGTGAAGCAGGGCTGCAGGTGTCTCTGTCTCCTTCCCTCTCTCTACCTCCCCTTCCTTGCTCAGTTTCTCTCTGTCTCTATCTAATAAACAAATAAAGAAGTATTTAAAAATATTAAAAAGAAGAAAGCAGGTCCTTGGGCTCTTCCAACAAGGCGCTTGCATTTTGGGAGACAGATACCCAACAAATCCTCCTGCAGGGGAGTGTTAGGTAGCGTACACCTGCCTCTCCCTCTGGTGACACAATTTCAGCAGAGTGTCTAGTTGACAAGCTTCCATGGGCTGTCGCTCTTTTTCCTAGACTCAACCACAAGATGTGTAAGAACAAGACCACATTCTTCTTGCCCAGTGCTCTGTGCCTAATGGCTGGCACACAGTAGGTGCTGAAGTAATAGCCATGGTATGAATGGCCACGTGCATTCACAAGGCTGGCGCACAGTAGGTGCTGAAGCAATTGCCATGGTATGAATGGCCGCGTGCATTCACAAGGCTGGCGCACAGTAGGTGCTGAAGCAATAGCCATGGTATGAATGGCCATGTGCATTCACAAGGCTGGTGCACAGTAGGTGCTGAAGCAATAGCCATGGTATGAATGTCCACGTGCATTCACAAGGCTGGCGCACAGTAGGTGCTGAAGCAATTGCCATGGTATGAATGGCCGCGTGCATTCACAAGGCTGGCGCACAGTAGGTGCTGAAGCAATAGCCATGGTATGAATGGCTGCGCGCATTCACAAGGCTGGCGCACAGTAGGTGCTGAAGTAATAGCCATGGTATGAATGGCCGCGTGCATTCACAAGGCTGAGCACTGAGTACTTTGAAAGAATCCAGCTCAGCTGGGGTCTGGGAGGGAAAGCTCACTGGGGTGCCTGACCTCAGAGGTAAAGCATTTTGTGGGGCCAGGTGGTGGCACACCTGGTTAAGCACACACACACTACAGTGCACAAGCACCACCTGGGTTCAAGTCCCTGGTCCCCACCTGCAGGAAGGAAGCTTCATGTGTGGTGAAGCAGGGCTGCAGGTGTCTCTCTGTCTCCCTATCCCCCCTACCCTCTCAGTTTCTGTCTGTTTCCAGTCATAAATAAATTAAAAATATGAAAAGAAAAGCTGTCAGTCAGCACGAGTGGGAGGGGAACTCAGCCAGAGGAAGCAGCATCCGCCTTGGCATGAGGCTGAGGCGGAGACATATGCTGGCGTGTTTTGCGACACACAGACATGCCGTCTGAATCGAGAAGTGTGCCCATTTGGGGAGGTGATAGGAAGCAGGGCTGGAGAAATTGGTCAGTGGGGCTTGGATCCAGGACTTTGTGCGCTGGGCCAGTGACCTTGAATTTGGGCCTGAACAAGACAGAGACAGACTGCTCTGGAGAAGTGTGGGTGGATTCAGGGAACATCTGAGGTGTGTGTGTGTGTGTGTGTGTGTGTGTGTGTGTGTGTGTGTGTGTGTGTGTGTGTGTGTAGGGGTGGTGGGAAGTGGCTGTCTGCAACAGGGGAAAGAGTGACAGATGGACGACCATCTGACTGGCCACCCTGAGTCCCCAGATGACTGGACCCAGTCACCCTTCCTGAGGATACAGCCCAGGAGAGGAGAGGAACTGGTGTATGTGCGCGTGTGCATGGGGGGCTCTGTAGGGGAGGATGCTGGCTGGTTTTCTGGGAAGCGACCCTCATTTTGATCTTATTCTTTTATTTCTGTGGTGTCTGGGTCTCTAATCTGTCTCTGACAAGTTAAGTCAGCCTCCTGTCACTTAAACCCATGGGGCTCAGTCAGGCAGAGTGTGTTAGAAATCACACTCCAGGCATGAGAGCTTCCAGAGCCTCTGCCTAGCGGCTCCCCACCCTGAGGACATGCACTGTGTGGGTGACACCTGGAAGCATCCTGACGAACAGGCCAGCCTCTCCCTGAGGCAGGGATGGAAGCCAGCGGGACGAAGCTCATTCTACACACATCAGTCACCATGCTCAGCCCTGCTCACTGACTGACAGTGACTCTGAGACTCAAAGAGGGAAAGTCACTTGGTCAAGGTCACACTGCAAGGCATCCAGGGACACTCCCCCTCTTGTTTTTTTTTTAATTCTTTCTTCTGTGCACATAGCACTGTGGACAAAGTCCCCAAGTGAGCTAAGTTATTAACAAGCCCAGCTTGGACCCCTCCATCCAGGGGGCAGCCTATTCCAGGAGGGCTCTATGGGGACCAGCTTGACATTCAATGGTTCCTCAGCCTTTGGGAGCCAAGGAGTCTTTTTGTGAGGCACAATTATGGACTCACAGCAAACAGCAAAGACGCTCTGCCCAAAGTAGCATAAATTGCAGCAGACACTGAGGCCTTGGGCGGGTGCTGGTTTGTGTGGACGCGGTGAGCTTGGGCACAGGACTGAAGCCAAGCACCCAGAGGCTGGCAGCTCCAGCAACAAATGGCACCATTATCTTTTTTTATTAGTGACTTAGCAATGACTGACAAGACTGTAAGATAACAGAAGCACAACTCCACACAGTTCCCATCACCAGAGTTCTGTATCCAATCCCCGCCACTGGAAGCTTCTCTATTCTTTAACACTCAGAGTATGGACCAAACTTATTTTATTTTATTTTTTTTAGTTTTTCTTTTCTTTTCTTTTTCCTCCAGGGTTATCACTGGGGTTCAGTATCTGCACTATGAATCCACAGCTCCTGGAGGCCATTTTTCCCCCATTTTTGTTGCCCTTATTATTATTGTTATTACTGTTGTTGGATAGAACAGTGAGAAACTGAGAGAGGAAGGGAAGACAGAGAGGGGGAGAGAAAGACAGACACCTGCAGACCTGCTTCACTGCCTGTGAAGAGACTCCCCTGCAGGTGGGGAGCCGGGGGCTCGAACTGGGATCCTTACGCTGGTCCTTCCACTTTGTGCCATGTGCACTTAACCCACTGCACTATCGCCTAGCCCCCCAGACCAAAATTCTTTATGGGGAGGAGAAGGTGGGAGTTCTGGCTTCTGTCATTGCTTCTCCCCTGGACATGGGTGTTGGCAGGTGGATCCACACCCCCAGCCTGTCTCTGTCTGTCCCTGGTGGGGCAGGGCTCTGGGGAGGGGAGGCTCCAGGACACATGGGTGAGGGCGTCTGCCCATGAAAGTCAAGATGGCATCATGGCAGCATCTGCAACTTAGAAACGGTCAGTCAGAGCTCACAGCTTGGAAATTCCCATCAGGGCTGCACAGCGTGCTGACTGGGGGTGGGGTCACACCGCAGCAGCAGGCGACTTTCCTGACTAGTGTGGTCAGCCGCCCAAGCTCAGGCAACACTCAGAAGGCCCTTTGCGGCAGCTGGCAACTAAAAGGTGACAGGCGGCAGCTGATGACAGAATGGGAAACTGAGTCCTGCTTCTTCACACACTGCTGCCACCTTGTAGCAAAACCCCTGTGGCTTAAATTCAGAATGAAAGCTGACAGAAGCCACGTGTACACACCACACAGAGTACCAAGCAGCTACAGGGAACAACAAAAACCTAACCCGCCTCACTCCTCCTCTCATATAGAAACAAAGTAATTCTAATAATAGCGCCACTTGTTGGCTCAGCCGTAGCCAGTGCCGCACATGTGCAAACAACAGAAAAACGGCAAAAGCAAACTGCAGATCACGACTACTCCAAAGCACAGAAAGCAAACAGAAGGACTCCAGGGAATTTCAGATAGAGAAAGACCATCAGAGGGAGAATATAGAAAACTCATTATGAGGTCTCTCCAAGAGACAAAGAACTCTTTTTAAAATTTTTTGAGCAGTTTAATATTGATGCGAAAAATCACAAGATATCAGGGGTGTATATCAGCTCCAGCCCCACCAGCAGAGCTCTGTGCTCCCCTCCACTGGCAGCTGCAGCAGTTCTCCAAAGTCACAGATAGGGGTTGACTATTATTTCTATAACTATACATTTCCTCCGATTTCCTATGGCCTTTCTTTCTTTTCCTTTCGTTTTAAAATATTTTAAGTTATTTATTATTGCATAGAGACAGAGAGAAATGGAGGGGGAGGGGGAGACAGAGAGAGAGAAAGAGAGGGAGGGAGAGAAAGAGAGAGAGACCTGCAGCCCTGATTCACCACTTGTGAAGCTTTCCCCTGACAGATGGGGATGAGGGGCTTGAACCTGGCTCCTTGCACAGGAGGATGTGTGTGCTTATCCAGGTGTGCCACTGCCTGACCCCCTTTCTCAGTCACACCCATTACTTCTGAGTGTCCTTTCCCCATCTGCCCCCTTACCTCCCTTCTCTCTCTCTCCAGGTCCTGATGGAATTGGGGTTCAGAGTCCTTGACCTTCTTCCCCTCCTCCCTCCTTTCCTCCCTCCCTCCCTCCCTCCCTCCCTTCCTTCCTCCTTCCCTCTTTCCTTTCCCTCTTTCTTTCATAAACTCCAGCTCACTTTAGGTGCTGCCACCCTTGGTTGCTGTGAAAGCTGCTACATTTAGATGCTAACAGACACATGTGCTGATCATCTTTTTTTAACCTTTATTTTACTTTTACTTTTAATTTCTTCTTATTAAACAGAGGCAGAGAGAAACTGAGAGGGGGATAGAGAGGGAGAGAGACAGAGAGGGGTTGTGTGGTGACACACCTGGTTGAATACACCTCTTACAATGCACAGGACCCGGGTTCAAGCCCCCAGTCCCCACCTGCACGGGGGAAGCTTCACGAGTGGTGAAGCAGGGTTGCAGGTGTCTCTGTCTCTCTCTCTCCCTCTCTGTCTTTCCCCTTCCTCTTAATTTCTAGCTGTCTCTATCCAATAAATAAAGAAAGAGGAGACACACCTGCAGCCCTGCTTCACCGCTCGTGAAGCTTCCCCCCTGCAGGTGGGGACCGGAGGCTTGAACCTGGGTCCTGGTGCACTGTAATGTGAGCGCTTGACCAGGTGAGCCCCTGCCTGGCCCCCATGCCCTTTCTGTTGCCAACTCACACAGTAGGTTTAAGCACGCAGTGGGGCCTCAGGAAGGGTGTGTGGAAAGCTGCCACACAGAGGCCGTGGAGTTGACGGAAAGACAGACCGGGCTCTCCCTGCAAACACGGAGGCCATGCATCTCTTATTTCCTCGAGAAGCCCCGAGCCCTCTGGCAGTTCCTTCCACATTCCCCAGGAGGCGGGCAGCTGTTCCGGACTGCAAGTCCGGGGCTCAGTCTGTGCTTGGTAGCTGACTTATTGCAGACTGAGACAGAGGAGGCGAGAGACAGACTGAGAGAGCGAGACGACAGCGCCAGAACTTCCTTCCATGGGGTGGGGACCAGGCTGAAACCCGGGTCGTGCACGAGGCGACACGGCGCGCTACCCAGGTGAGCTACCCCACCAGTAATGTGGGACTCTTCCTAAGTCATTTTGTGGCGGCACTGGGCACAGCTGGGAAAAATGGTGGCTTCACCTTCTCCTCCTCCTCTTGGATGGAGCTTGAAGGAATCATGTTGAGTGAGGTAAGTCAGAAAGAGAAGGAGGAAGGTGGGACGATCCCACTCAGAGAAGTTGAAAGACAAGAGCAGAAGGGGAAACGCAAAGCAGAACTGGGACTGGACTTGGCGGACGGCACCAACGTCAAGGACTCTGGGGTTGGGGGGGGGTTCAGGTCCTGGAACAGGATGGTGGAGGAGGACCTGGTGGGGGTGAGTGTGTTATGTGGAAAACTGAGACATGTGACCCACGGACCAACGAATGTATTTTACTGTCGACTGTAAACCATCAATCCCCCAATAAAGAAAATAAATAAATCAATTCAATTACATAAACTAAAGTAACACTCCTGAAAGAGATGGCCTGAAGGGAGACAGGAGAGGATGGCACCCAGTGATTGTCACTGGGACACTCAGATTCAGAGAAGGAAGTGGAACAGCGAAGTGACAGACGGAACAGACAGCCAGCTCTGAAGGGAGCTGGGAGCAGCATGTCCCACATCCGGAGAGAGGACTGTGTGTCTAGACCCCAACTTGCTCAGCCACTCATCTGTTGTTGGGCACCTGGGTGGCTTCCAGGTTTTGGCTGTTACACATTGTGCTGCTGTGAACACAGGTGCACACAGATCTTTTTGGATGGGTGTGTTGGGTTTCTTAGGATCTGTCCCCAGGAGAGGAATTGCAGGGTCACAGGGCAGGTCCCCTTCTAGCCTCCTGAGAGTCTCCAGACTGTTCTCCACAGGGGCTGGAGCAGGCACGTGACTTTAGATGCACCCCAACTCCCAGCTCTGATAAGCACCAAGTGTCCACTCTAGTTCTGACTTCTCGACAGAGTCCTAGACCTACAGCTTCAACTGCTGTTCTCCTCACCCTCTTCCCCTGTCTTAAAAACACTTGGAACATAGCACAGCTGAGAAAGAATGGCTTCCAACCTCCTCCTCTCTCTTCTCCTCCCAGGCCCAGCAAACACCACTCTGTCTCTTCCACAGGCCATGTACCCCAATGCTCAGTCCTGAAAGACAAGAATCACACTGAGCCTGCCGCCCTCACCACGTCCACGCACGCGCAAGTTCCTTAGGCCAAAAGCAGACTCCCTTCCCCTTGTTTAGTCTCTGCGTCTGCCGTTGCATCCTCACCCAAGGCCCCTGTTGCCTTTGTGTAAAGCTCTCTAAGGACCTCTGTGGTGCCCTGCTTCTAGCTCCCCAGCCAGAGCTGACCTTTCAGCTGGGTTCCACTGCTTCTCTGCTCAGCCCTTCAGGTCTCCTAGCTCCCTCAGCCTTGTGGGCCCAGTTCCCTGGAGCACAGTGTCCTGAGTAGCCTTTCCCGCTGGCTTAACTTCATTTCTTTGTAAATATTTATTTATTTGTTACGGGACAGAGAGGCTTGAGAGGGGGAGATAGGGAGACAGAGAGACACCCGGTAATCTGGCTTCACCACTCGTGAAGCTTTCCCCCTGCAGGTGGGGCCCGGGTGCTTGAACCCAGATCCTTGTGCCCTGTAATATGAGCGCTTACCCAGGTGCACCGCCACCTGGCCCCCTGCACGTGGTTTTTGACTCGACCGATGACATTGCGATCATACGAGAGTGGATTGAAAGTATGAATACCCTGAGGTCTCAATAAGACTGCTTTTGTGATTCCATAACCACCAGTGAAGCTATGTCCGCGGTATATTTTTACCGACTGGTCAGAGAATTTCTAAGGAACAGTCAGGAGGAGGCAACTTCTGCTGGATTCAATCAAACCCTTGCAGAGGGACCCCAAGGATGAGGGCAACAGTTGTGATGCAGACTGTGGCCTGTAGGAGGAGCCCAAGGCCTCTCCCTTCACGGCTCTCAGAAGCAGGGGCTGTCCTGGTGCGGACAGGACAGTAGCAATGGAGGGACAGATGCCTGGAAGCCTGTTCTCATTCCTCTCCAAGTACCACGGTGTCTGCAGGTAAGTGGTTAGGGCGGGGCAGGGGCTGTGTGCAGGATGGAGCAGTCCTAGGGAGCCAGGGCCAGAAGCAGAGCCAGGGGACGGAAGCCTGGCTGGGGCAGGGCGGGTGGGCTCGCCCCTGACTCTGTGAACAAGGCCTCTTTTCTTCCTTGCTCCCTTCCTCTCCCACATCTTGAGGCTTTAAGCTCCGTGAGCCCAAAGTCAGGACATGAGTCAGGACAGTAGCAGGGAACAGCAGTCTTGAGTGACTGCCAGGCTGGGCTCCAGGCCAGGGCGGCGGTGATGGGGGTGACCTAGCTTGGTTCTCTGGGACTGGGGCCCTGGTTTCTACTCGCCACCAAGAGCGTGCCCGCTTCCCTACCCTGATGATATCACTGCACCATAAGGGCCCTTATCGTCACCATTCTCTATTTTATTTCAGGCAACAAAATGTTGTCAAGGACTTGGGCTGAGAGAGAGCCAACACAAGCAAAGTCATTTTGAAATCCCTTCCTTGCTTCAGAGAGAGCTAAAAACCTTTTGAAATGGCTTAGCTATGAGATGATAATGCCCAGATTTGAAATTGTGAGTTCGCCAGTATAAGCACCAATACACAAACAAACAAAATTTTATTTGGGTAGAGACAGAGAAGTCAAGAGAACAGTGGGAATATAGAGAGGGAGTGAGAGAGAGAGAGATGTCTGCTTTATCACTTGTGAAGCTTTCCCCATGCAAGTGGGGGCCGGGGGCTTGAACCTGTGTCCTTGTGCATTGTAACGTGTGCACTCAACCAGGTGTGCCACCACCTGGCTCCTGAACTAAATGTCTCCCCATTGAGAGTGTTGACTCTGCCTCTGCATGTCAGCTTTGGAAATGCAGGGAGTCGGCTGCATTCCGGGAGTCTGATCTCGGCAATCCTCCTCGGACACCTTCCCTTCTTGTTCTGAAATGGCTAAGTCTAGGTCTCTCAAGCGACCAAGAAGCAATGCCACAGTGGCCACCCTTTACTGACCAGCTACCACGAAGAGCCAGACACTGGGCTTGTTGGGGTGCAAACAGGAGCTTGCAGAGTAGGCGATCTCACGCCCAGCTTCAGATGCAGTGTCTAGAATGCAAGAAGGTCGGTCACTGCCCAAAGACAAGTGCCCCCAAGTCATATCTAGGTATTCTGATCCCTGCACCCTCTGTCTGTCTGTCTGTCTGTCTCTCTCTGTCTGTCTCTCTCTCTCTCTCTGTGTCTCACCTGTCTTAGACACCAGCCTCATTTCTTCCTTAATGGTCCAAAGCTATCAACAGCCTCTGTCACGGGCCTCCAGCAGAAGCCCAGAGCAGGGACTCAGTGAGCCAGGTAGCATCATGAAGGGAGGAGGCACTGATACCACAAGACAGACGGCCAGCCACACTGATGTTTTTCCGCACACGGCGACAAAGGCGTGAAACGAGGCTGCTGAAAGCCAGGGCACTGTCTGTCTGTGCAAACCTCCTTCTCTGCCTCTCCGTGAGGGTCTTGTTTTGTGGCCTTGTACCCTGGGTCCTGTACAGCTCTTGGGAACAAATTATGAAGGGAAGAGACAGAAAACCAAAGACAGATGATAAAAAAGAGAAAAACCTGCCTTAAAAGGTTAAACCCCCATGATTCTCCGTGGCTGCTTAATGGATTTCTATGATGTAAACAGACCTTTGGCTTTGCCTGCTGGGCGGGTGACCGCCAAGTAAATGAGTTTAGACAGTGTCGCCTAATAAGAAAGATCTCTTTCCCCATTTGCCACGAAGTTCCCCGAGTATGCCAAGCCCGTGCTTCCCACAAACAGACAGAAGCTACCATCTATCCACGTCTGCCTGCTGCAGGGCCAGGGAGCCGACTTCCATGGCTCCCCCACTCGGTCACTCACGTGTTGGCATGCCAGAACTTGCAGACTGAACGGGGAAAAGACAAGGGCTTTGCCCTGAGATACTCACAGCTCAGTGGACACAGAGGACTTGGACATGATGGGGAAGAGCTGGAGTAGAGACCCTTCTGCTACCCCAAAGAGGAACCATGGAGGAAAGAGTCTAGAACATTCTTGCAAACAGTCGGAGAACGCCTCAGAGGAGGAGATCGAATCTCGTTGGATCGCTTCCATTTCTTCATAAGAAAAACAGGCTTGATGATAGAACCTACCTCCCACACTGTGACACGAAAACGGACATAATATGTACAGAAAGTACTTGTTGCAGCATCTGTCACACAACAACTACTCAATAAGCTCGTGCGAGGTGCACCCAGTTAAGCACACATGATTACCAAGCACAAGGACCTGGGTTCAAGTCCCCGGTCTCCACCTGTAGGGGGGAAGCTTCATGAGTGGTAGAGGGGGCTGCAGGTGTCTCTCGGTCTCTGCCCCGCTCTACCTCCACCTCCCTTCTCAACTTCTTTCTGTCTCTTTCCAATAACCCGTTTTTTAAAATTAGAAAAATGACAAAGAAAATTAATTCCTTGAAATCCACAGTGGAGGAAGCTTCCTGGAAGACTGGCTCAGTGAGCACCCACAGTTATGTTCTTGTCAGGAAAGCACGGTGTATTCCAGGGACTTCGGGGCAACATTTATTTTTTTAAAAATCCACTAACCAGAGCAGGCTGTCCAGTGGAACAGGCTGTGCTGATGGGAATGTCCTCTATCAGCCACTGTCTGCAACAAGGTGGCCATTAGCCGCATATCACCTGCGAGCTGAGCTCTGAAACGTCTGACCCAGGAAATAAGATCAAAATTTTAAATGAAACACGACACTCTCACTGAAATTAATTTAAATAGCCACCTGTGACAGGTGGCTGACATACTGGAGAACACAGACCCAGGGCTCTGATGACAATCCTGAGTCTGTTCTAGAGTCCGGCATCTTCCGCTGTCTATAAGACTCTGGGGTGGGGTAGGGGAGAGAGTACAGGCTCTGGAAATGGACCTATGGGGGTTGTCTTGTTATGTGGAAAACTGAGAAATGGTATGCATGCACAGACTTTTGTATTCACTGTCAAATGTCACACATTAATCCTTAATAAAGGGAAAAAAAAGTCCAGTGTACTTGCTACATATTTCAGAAGGCTGGGCATGACCCCGGTATCTAGATAAAGTCTCCGGGGCCCTAGGGAGGTCTGCTGGCCTTCCCACATTTCAGGCCATTCTGCGCCCCTTGGGCTGAGCAGCCAGCAGGGACCAAGCCACAATGCCCTAATTTTCCCTTCTAAAGGGATGGGAGCCACAGCCCTGGCTGGGCCTGAGTAATCTATTCATTTCCTTCCAAAGCAGGCTCTGTGAGCTCATTCACAGAGGATGGAGGAGAGGAAGCCAGGGAGGGGAACAACCACAGGACAGAAAACAAACCACTCAGGCAGTAGCTCCCTGCTGGGGGGTGGGGGGAAGGCCCTGGGGGAGAAGAGATGGTGCCTGGTGGGGGAGGAGAAGGCTGGCCCGTCACCTTCACTCACTGCCTCTCCCACTCCCTCCGGGACCTGAACCCCGGTTTTTGGCTCCCGGTGACCCCCATTCCTGGCAGCTCTTACCTCTCTCACTCAGCAGGCTCCTTGGGAGAAGAGTGATGACAGGGGACCTTGCATGGGGCAGCAGGACTGGTGGTCTGGGGTCGGCTGCCTGGAAGCCCCTCCCGCCCGGTGCCCAGCCGGGCTCCCCTGTGCCAAGCAGAGGCCAAGGCGGCTGACGGGCTGCTCCAGTCCAGCCACGGAATCAAAAGGGCCCTGGGCGCCCGTAGGCCGTTTACAGGGGATCTGCATACATCTGCATACCCCCTTCAGAGGCCCTCAATCAAAGGATGGAAATGAAATGAAATAAACCCGTTCCTGCAGCCTTCCAAGCCCCAGACGGGACGCAGGGCCTGGCACCCGGGGACGACACAGTCCATTCTTAAAGCACCAGGATCTGTGGCCACGGCTGAGGGGAACAAAGATGGGGCTGGGGGTGGGGACTCCCTGGGCCTCTGGCCACCAGGAGGAAAAGGTCCTCTAGCTGGGGGCCCGCTGCCTCCTGCACCTGGCCTAGAACTAGCAGAGCCTCTCTGGCGCCACTGCCTCTGCTGGAGGTGCTCACCACTGCAGTGCGGTCAGGCTGCCGCCCTCCCCTCCTCTCCTCTCCTCTCCTCTCCTCTCCTCTCCTCTCCTCTCCTCTCCTCTCCTCTCCTCTCCTCTCCTCTCCTCTCCTCTCCTCTGCCCTCCTTTCCTCTCCCCTCCCCTCCCCTCCCCTCCCCTCCCTTCCCCTCCTCTCCTCTCTTCTCCTCTCCTCTCCCCTCCCCTCCCCTCCCCTCTTTCCCTTCCTCTCCTCTCCTCTCCCCTCCCCTCCCCTCCTCTCCCCTCCCCTCCCCTCCCCTCCCCTGTTCTCCTCTCCTCTCCCCTCCCCTCCCCTGCTCTCCTCTCCTCTCCCCTCCCCTCCCCTCCTCTCCCCTCCCCTCCTCTCCTCTCCCCTCCTCTCCTCTCCTCTCCTCTCCCCTCCTCTCCTCTCCCCTCCTCTCCTCTTCTCTCCTGTCCCCTACTCTCCCCTACTCTCCTCTCCTCTCCCCTCCCCTCCTATCCTCTCCTCTTCTCTCCTCTCCCCTTCTCTCCTCTTCTCTCCTCTCCTCTCCCCTCCCCTCCCTACCCCTCCCCACCTCTCCTCTCCTCTCCCCTTCTCTCCTCTCCTCTCCCCTCCCCTCCCTATCCCTCCCCTCCCTACCCCTCCCCTCCCCTCCTCTCCTCTCCTCTCCTCTCCTCTCCTCTCCCCTCTCCTCCCCTTCCGTTTCCTTATTTTTTCCCCTCTAGGGTTATCACTGGGGCTTGATTCCAGCCATTTTTTTCCATTTTATAGGACAGGACAGAGGGAAATTGAGAGAAGAGGGGAAGGGAGAGAGGAAGAGAGGGAGAGAGAAAGACAACTGTAGACCTGCTTCACCGATTGTGCAGCATCCCCCCCCCCTTCAGGTGGGGAGCCAGTGGCCGGAACCCAAATCTTTCCACGGATCCTTGCACTTAATACTATACGTGCTCAACCGGGTGCACCACCACCCGGCCCCCTGGTCTGGTTCAATTTCATCCCTGAGTAGGGAGAGATGCTTCAGGGAGTAGGCAGGCAAGGAGCTGTCTCCTGGTACCATCCTGTGTCCAGACCCCCACCCACCTCCATTCACCCCATCACCAGCTCCTGTCAGGTCTCCCTAGTGCTCCCTGCCACTGAGCAAGCCTCTGCCCGCGAGTCTGCAGATGGTGGAGGGAGAGACGCGGCCCCCTCGTCAGCACTGAGCTGGAGTTCATTTACCCCAGTCCTTCTGCCAGGTGCTAATGAGACGCTCACAGCGTGTGTCAGCCAAGCGGTTCCCATATCATGTAAATACGCCTCTTAGAGATTCAGTTCATGGCTCTGTTTAACTCACACCTTGACTATTCTCTGGCCCAGTTGCTCCATGGAGAATGGAGACCTCACCTGGAGCCAGACTGATGTCAGACTCACACCTGTGGGGCCCAGGCCGCCAGGGAGCTGGGTGGGGGGCCCTCAGGCTGATGCTCCCTGGGAACAAATGGAGTGTGAAGACAAAGGAAGGAGGGCTGCGGGGAGGGGAGTCCAGCTCACAGCCCACAAAGCCGCAGTGGCCAGTCACTGACAAGTCAAAGGTCACAGGTACAGAAGGGACAGCAAGAGCAAGATGGTCCATAGCCAGAGGCGACCAAGAACAGAAGGGGATGACAGTTCTGAGTCAGGAACGCTGCTAGCCAGGCGAGCCGGGATCCTCTGGGTCGGGGTCTCCAGGGACATGAGAAGGGGCTGGTCGCAGGTCAACGAGACAGGAAGCAAAGTCAAAACACATGACCACCCAACTGACGGCATCTCCCCAACTGCCCCCTCCCCACTTCCCTGCACACCCTGTCTCCACCCCGTTCCCTCTGCTCTCTCCAGAGCAGTCTAGGTGACTATCTCCTCCACCAACTTCATGTGAAGAAAGGCCAAGAGAACTCACAAAGGTTTGGAAAAGTGTGAATATTACTATTCTTCTTATTGTTACTCCCCCTTTTGTTTATTTTTTTATTGTTGTTATAGTTATCACTGTTGTTGCTATTGATGTCATTGTTGTTGGATAGGACAGAGAGAAATGGAGAGAGGAGGGGAAGACAGAGGGGGAGAGAAAGACAGACACCTGCAGACCTGTTTCACCTGTGAAAGTGACTCCTGTGAAGCCTGTGAAGCGACTCCCCTGCAGGTGGGGAGCCTGGGGCTCAAACCGGGATCCTTATGCCCTGTCCTTGTGCTTTGTGTCACCTGTGCTTAACCCACTGCACTACCACCTGACTCCCTCATTATTTTTATTATTAAGAGTTAGAAACCTATGGTATATTGACTCTGCCTAGAGCCTACTTTTGTATGCCCTGTGAGCTAAGAAGGAAATATAAGTATTTTGTAAATCCCTCGCTCATTTATAAAACACTGATGAGAAACCAGAAAGAAATCTGTCACACACGCAGCAGTCACAGTGCAAGTTCCAGAGTCTGTGAGTGAAGTCTGATCAGGACCCAGCGATGTCCTTTGACTGACACACTGTGGTGGTTTTCACAGAACGACAGCAGAGTTGAAGAATGGTGACAGAGACTAGATGGTCCCCAGAGTGAGAAATAGTTTCTCTCTGGGCCTTACCCACCCAGCACCAGCACCAGCACCAGCACCAGCACCAGCATCACCACCACCACCATCACCACCATCACCACCATCACCACCATCACCACTATCACCACCATCACCACCATCACCATCACCACCATCATTACCACCATCACCATCACCACCATCATCACCACCATCACCACCAACACCATCACCACCATCATTACCACCATCACCATCACACCATCACCACCACCACCACCATCACCACCATCACCACCACCATCACCATCACCACCATCACCACCACCACCACCACCACCATCATCATCACCATCACCACCACCATCACCACCATCACCATTACCACCATAACCATCATCATCACCACCATCACCACCACCACCATCACCACCATCACCATCACCACCATCACCATCACCATCACCACCACCACCATCACCATCACCATCACCATTACCACCATCACCATCACTACCATTACCATCACCATCACCACCATCACCATCACCACCACCACCATCACCACCACCATCACCATCACCATCACCATCACCATCACCATCACCATCACCATCACCACCATCACCATCACCATCACCATCACCACCATCACCATCACCACCACCACCACCATCACCACCATCACCATCACCATCATCACCATCACCACCACCACCACCACCACCACCATCACCATCACCATCACCACCATCACCATCACCATCACCATCACCATCACCATCACCACCATCACCTATTTTGCAACTTCAGCTTCTGAGCATGGATAGAAGTTCACTAGCAATGTGGTCCAGTTGGGCTGTGCAGACCTGAACACTACAAGAAACATGGCAAAGTCCTCTGGGTCTTGCAGGAAGGGTTACCAGGCTGGAGGCCCTGGTTTGTGGTGGTGACTGAAAAGGATTAACCGACAGTTGTAGCCCAAGACCAGGGCTGATTTGACTTGTACTTTGATCAGCTAGCCCTTCTCAGATGGAAACTAAGGATGCCAGAGAACGGGACTAGGGCTGTCTGTAATTTAATGACGGTGCTCTGAATTTCACTCTTAAAGAAAGCAGCGGGGGCTGGATGGTAGCACAGTGAGTAAAGCGCACATGGCGCAAAACGTAAGGACTGGCTTAAGGTTCTGGTTCGAGTCCCCAGCTCCCCACCTACAGGGGAGTCGCTTCACAGGCAGTGAAGCAGGTCTGTAGGTGTCTGTCTTTCTCTCCCCCTCTCTGTCTTCCCCTCCTCTCTCCATTTCTCTCTGTCCTATCCAACAACAACGGCATCAATAATAACAACAATACTAAAACAACAAGGCAACAAAAGGAATAAATAAATATTAAAGAAAAAGAAGAGAGAGAGAGAGAGAGAGAGAGAGAGAGAGAGAGAGAGAGAAAGTCGTAAGCCCCCTTCTTCCCTCTCCTCTGCCAAAAGCATTGCCCGAAGCTGAATGCCCAACATCCGCTGTGACGATGCAGCCAGGGCTGGGTGTCACTGCCAGCTGGGTGCTGATGGGGTTCCTTTTCCTCCTGACTGTGGGGAAGATCAGGGACCCAGGAGCTAGGTGCTCAGGGCTCAGGAGCAGGCAGGACCGAGCTCTCCTAAAGCAAGTCTTCTGAAAAAGATGGAGGACCTGAAGAAGGGCACGGGGTCGCCCTGGGGTTGGGTTAGGAGCACAGATGTCACTGAGCAACTTACCCGGTACCAAACGATCTCACGCATACGCCCATCTGTCTTGAAGTTGCACTTCAAGGTCACGGCATCACCAGCCACCACGGGCGGGAGGGGCTCAATGTTGACCGTCAGGTAACCTGTGGGAGAGAGAGAGAGGAGAAGGCAGTGGTGAGGGCCGGAGCTGAGTGGGAGGGCTGGGGTGGTCCCTGAGTGGGGCCGGAGAGAGAGAGAGAGAGAGAGAGAGCAAGCAGGCACAGCCACAGCCACAGTCACAGTCACAGCCACAGGAGATGCGGCTCACACCATCATCCCCATGAGGTGAGTGGTGGCACTGGGCCTGCCTGGATCTCAGTATCGTTCTCTGACCCTCATAGCTGCCTGCCTGTCTGCAAACCCCCTGACACACATCATCCCTTCAGCCTGAAGCCAGGCAACACTTCTGGGGAGGAAGTTTCCCATAGAAATGGGGCTCTCAGGCACCAGGAAGAGGAAATCTCTATTATCCATCTTTCTGTCTGTCTGTCTATCTACCTGTATATCTGTTTCTTTGTCCATCCACCCATCTACCATCCATCCTTCCATCCATCCATCCATCCATCCTTCCATCCATCCATCCATCCATCCATCTCCATCCATCCATCCATCCACCACGTATCTATCATCAATCTATCTATCTATCCATCTATCTACCTATCTATCATCATCATCATCATTTCTACATGCATCTATACATCCACTCCTCCATGTAGCTGATATCCTAGAAAGGAAGCTGGTAAGATACACATTTCACTAAGCACAGGAACATGAATTCAAGCCCCTGGTTGCCAGGCTGGCTTCACGGGCAGGAGAGAGAGACAACCAGGGACTCATGGCTGAGTGGTACGCAGGTCAGTCTTTATTCATGTGAAATGCAGCACAATCTAAGCCATCTCTAATCACAGTCCTGTCCTTTTATATCCTGAGGCGGAAGAGTCAGGTCCGAAGAGGATGTACGTAGGATAGGGGGTGGGGAGAAGGAAAAAGCATGCAAGACAGTGAGGATTAAACCAATGCCCTGGAGGCAGGGTGGTGCTTAGTTGACAGTGGTTATGTAAATAGAATACAGGGCTAAGCAGGGGGATTAAACCAATGAAACAGAAGGGGTCTTAGAAGCAGAATTAGAAGCAGACCAACACCTGGTTCCCTGGGGGAAGCTTCCTGAGAGGTGGAGCAGTGCTGCAGGTGTCTCTCCCCCACCCCCATTCCTCTCTGTCTTTATCAAAAAAGGAAGAAATGGGGGATGAGTATTGGGAGCAGTAGATTTATTGCATAGGCACTAAGTCCTAGCAATAATTCTGGGAGCAGAAAAAAAAAAGAA
>NW_026647646.1:0-5000 GCF_950295315.1 Erinaceus europaeus | reverse complement strand
AGGGATAAGGGGCATTGAGGGAGAGGGTCATTGAGGGAGAAGGGGCATTGAGGGAGAGGGGGCATTGCGGGAGAAGGGGCATTGAGGGAGAAGGGGCATTGAGGGAGAGGGGGCATTGAGGGAGAGGGGGCATTGAGGGAGAGGGGGTATTGAGGGTGAAGGGGCATTGAGGGAGAAGGGGCATTGGGGGAGAGGGGGCATTGAGGGAGAGGGGACATTGAGGGAGAGGGGGCACTGAGGGAGAGGGGACATTGAGGGAGAGGGGGCACTGTGGGAGAGGGGGCATTGAGGGAGAGGGGGCATTGAGGGAGAAGGGGCATTGAGGGAGAGGGGGCATTGAGGGAGAGGGGGCATTGAGGGAGAGGGGGTATTGAGGGAGAAGGGGCATTGAGGGAGAAGGGGCATTGGGGGAGAGGGGACATTGAGGGAGAGGGGACATTGAGGGAGAGGGGACATTGAGGGAGAAGGGGCATTGAGGGAGAAGGGGCATTGAGGGAGAGGGGACATTGAGGGAGAGGGGACATTGAGGGAGAGGGGGCATTGAGGGAGAAGGGGCACTGAGGGAGAAGGGGCATTGGGGGAGAGGGGGCATAGAGGGAGAGGGGGCATTGAGGGAGAGGGGGCATTGAGGGAGAGGGGGCATTGAGGGAGAGGGGGCATTGAGGGAGAGGGGACATTGAGGGAGAGGGGACATTGAGGGAGAGGGGGCATAGAGGGAGAGGGGGCTTTGAGGGAGAGGGAGCATTGAGGGAGAGGGGGGCATTGAGGGAGAGGGGGCACTGAGGGAGAGGGGGTATTGAGGGAGAAGGGGCATTGAGGGAGAAGGGTCATTGGGGGAGAGGGGGCATTGAGGGAGAGGGGGCATTGAGGGAGAGGGGGCATTGAGGGAGAGGGGGCACTGAGGGAGAGGGGGCATTGAGGGAGAGGGGGCATTGAGGGAGAGGGGGCATTGAGGGAGAGGGGGCATTGAGGGAGAGGGGGCATTGAGGGAGAAGGGGCATTGAGGGAGAGGGGGCATTGAGGGAGAGGGGACATTGAGGGAGAAGTGGGCATTGAGAGAGAGGGGGCATTGGGGGAGAGGGGGCACTGAGGGAGAGGGGGCATTGAGGGAGAGGGGGCATTGAGGGAGATGGGACATTGAGGGAGAAGGGCATTGAGGGACAGGGGACATTGAGGGAGAGGGGGCATTGAGGGAGAGGGGGCACTGAGGGAGAGGGGGGACTGAGGGAGAGGAGGCACTGAGGGAGAGGGGACATTGAGGGAGAGGGGGCACTGAGGGAGAGGGGGCATTGAGGAAGAAGGGGCATTGAGGGAGAAGGGGCATTGAGGGAGAGGGGGCATTGAGGGAGAGGGGGCATTGAGGGTGAGGGGGCATTGAGGGAGAGGGGACATTGAGGGAGAGGGGGCACTGAGGGAGAGGGGACATTGAGGGAGAGGGGGCACTGTGGGAGAGGGGGCATTGAGGGAGAAGGGGCATTGAGGGAGAAGGGGCATTGAGGGAGAAGGGGCATTGAGGGAGAGGGGGCATTGAGGGAGAGGGGGCATTGAGGGAGAGGGGGCATTGAGGGAGAGGGGGCACTGAGGGAGAAGGGGCATTGAGGGAGAAAGGGCATTGAGGGATAAGGGGCATTGAGGGAGAGGGGGCATTGAGGGATAAGGGGCATTGAGGGAGAGGGGTCATTGAGGGAGAAGGGGCATTGAGGGAGAGGGGTCATTGAGGGAGAGGGGGCATTGAGGGAGAAGGGGCATTGAGGGAGAGGGGGCATTGCGGGAGAAGGGGCATTGAGGGAGAAGGGGAATTGAGGGAGAGGGGGCATTGAGGGAGAGGGGGCATTGAGGGAGAAGGGGCATTTAGGGAGAGGGGGCATTGAGGGAGAGGGGGCATTGAGGGTGAGGGGGCATTGAGGGAGAGGGGACATAGAGGGAGAAGGGGCACTGAGGGAGAGGGGACATTGAGGGAGAGGGGGCACTGTGGGAGAGGGGGCATTGAGGGAGAAGGGGCATTGAGGGAGAAGGGGCATTGAGGGAGAAGGGGCATTGAGGGAGAGGGGGCATTGAGGGAGAGGGGGCATTGAGGGAGAGGGGGCATTGAGGGAGAGGGGGCACTGAGGGAGAGGGGGCACTGAGGGAGAGGGGGCACTGAGGGAGAGGGGGCACTGAGGGAGAGCGGGCCTTGAGGGAGAGGGGGCATTGAGGGAGAGGGGGCATTGAGGGAGAGGGGGCATAGAGGGAGAGCGGGCACTGAGGGAGAAGGGGCATTGATGGAGAAAGGGCATTGAGGGATAAGGGGCATTGAGGGAGAGGGGGCATTGAGGGATAAGGGGCATTGAGGGAGAGGGGTAATTGAGGGAGAAGGGGCATTGAGGGAGAGGGGTCATTGAGGGAGAGGGGGCATTGAGGGAGAAGGGGCATTGAGGGAGAGGGGGCATTGCAGGAGAAGGGGCATTGAGGGAGAAGGGGCATTGAGGGAGAGGGGGCATTGAGGGAGAGGGGGCATTGAGGGAGAAGGGGCATTGGGGGAGAGGGGGCATTGAGGGAGAGGGGGCATTGAGGGAGATGGGGCATTGAGGGAGAGGGGGCATTGAGGGAGAGGGGGTATTGAGGGAGAAGGGGCATTGAGGGAGAAGGGGCATTGGGGGAGAGGGGACATTGAGGGAGAGGGGACATTGAGGGAGAGGGGACATTGAGGGAGAAGGGGCATTGAGGGAGAAGGGGCATTGAGGGGAGAGGGGGACATTGAGGAGAGGGGACATTGAGGGAGAGGGGGCATTGAGGGAGAAGGGGCACTGAGGGAGAAGGGGCATTGGGGGAGAGGGGGCACAGAGGGAGAGGGGGCATTGAGGGAGAGGGGGCATTGAGGGAGAGGGGGCATTGAGGGAGAGGGGGCATTGAGGGAGAGGGGACATTGAGGGAGAGGGGACATTGAGGGAGAGGGGGGCATAGAGGGAGAGGGGGCATTTTGGGAGAGGGGGGCATTGAGGGAGAGGGGGTATTGAGGGAGAAGGGGCATTGAGGGAGAAGGGTCATTGGGGGAGAGGGGCATTGAGGGAGAGGGGGCATTGAGGGAGAGGGGGCATTGAGGGAGAGGGGGCATTGAGGGAGAGGGGGCACTGAGGGAGAGGGGGCATTGAGGGAGAGGGGGCATTGAGGGAGAGGGGGCATTGAGGGAGAGGGGGCATTGAGGGAGAGGGGGCATTGAGGGAGAAGGGGCATTGAGGGAGAGGGGGCATTGAGGGAGAGGGGACATTGAGGGAGAAGGGGGCATTGAGAGAGAGGTGGCATTGGGGGAGAGGGGGGCACTGAGGGAGAGGGGGCATTGAGGGAGAAGGGGGCATTGAGGGAGTGGGGGCATTGAGGGAGAGGGGGCATTGAGGGAGAGGGGACATTGAGGGAGAAGGGGCATTGAGGGACAGGGGACATTGAGGGAGAGGGGGCACTGAGGGAGAGGAGGCACTGAGGGAGAGGGGACATTGAGGGAGAGGGGGCACTGAGGGAGAGGGGGCATTGAGGAAGAAGGGGCATTGAGGGAGAAGGGGCATTGAGGGAGAAGGGGCATTGAGGGAGAGGGGGCATTGAGGGAGAGGGGGCATTGAGGGTGAGGGGGCATTGAGGGAGAGGGGACATTGAGGGAGAGGGGGGCACTGAGGGAGAGGGGGACATTGAGGGAGAGGGGGCACTGTGGGATAGGGGGCATTGAGGGAGAAGGGGCATTGAGGGAGAAGGGGCATTGAGGGAGAGGGGGCATTGAGGGAGAGGGGGCATTGAGGGAGAGGGGGCACTGAGGGAGAGGGGGCACTGAGGGAGAGGGGGCACTGAGGGAGAGGGGGCACTGAGGGAGAGCGGGCCTTGAGGGAGAGGGGGCATTGAGGGAGAGGGGGCATTGAGGGAGAGGGGACATTGAGGGAGAGGGGGCATTGAGGGAGAGGGGGCATTGAGGGAGAAGGGGCATTGAGGGAGAGGGGGCATTGAGGGAGAAGGGGTATTGAGGGAGAGGGGGCATTGACGGCGAAGGGGCATTGAGGGAGAGGGGGCATTGAGGGAGAAGGGGCATTGAGGGAGAGGGGCATTGAGGGAGAGGGGACATTGAGGGAGAAGGGGGCATTGAGAGAGAGGGGGCATTGGGGGAGAGGGGGCACTGAGGGAGAGGGGGCATTGAGGGAGAAGGGGGCATTGAGGGAGAGGGGGCATTGAGGGAGAGGGGTCACTGAGGGAGAGGGGGCATTGAGGGAGAGGGGGCATTGAGGGAGAGGGGGACATTGAGGGAGAAGGGGGCATTGAGGGAGAATGGGGCATTGAGGGAGAGGGGGCATTGAGGGAGAGGGGGCATTGAGGGAGAGGGGGCACTGATGGAGAGGGGGCATTGAGGGAGAGGGGGCATTGAGGGAGATGGGGCATTGAGGGAGAAGGGGCATTGAGGGACAGGGGACATTGAGGGAGAGGGGGGCACTGAGGGAGAGGGGGCACTGAGGGAGAGGGGGCACTGAGGGAGAGGAGGCACTGAGGGAGAGGGGACATTGAGGGAGAGGGGGCACTGAGGGAGAGGGGGCATTGAGGAAGAAGGGCATTGAGGGAGAAGGGGCATTGAGGGAGAGGGGGCATTGAGGGAGAGGGGGCATTGAGGGTGAGGGGGCATTGAGGGAGAGGGGACATTGAGGGAGAGGGGGCACTGAGGGAGAGGGGACATTGAGGGAGAGGGGGCACTGTGGGAGAGGGGGCATTGAGGGAGAAGGGGCATTGAGGGAGAGGGGGCATTGAGGGAGAGGGGGCATTGAGGGAGAGGGGGCATTGAGGGAGAGTGGATACTGAGGGAGAGGGGGGCATTGAGGGAGAGGGGGCATTGAGGGGAGGGGAGAGGACCCTGCCAGTTGTTCTGGGAGACCAGGGAAGTCCAGCTGGGGTCCCAGAGCAGGACAAACAAGGCCAGGACTCTAGGCCCCAGGTCTGCATAGGCAGCGGTGATGATAATGGTTCACACATGGCCTCGTTTCATTACTAGGCTG